>NC_068934.1:2140554-2443584 GCF_023091745.1 Budorcas taxicolor | reverse complement strand
GAAACTAACACAACATTGTTAATCAATTTCAATAAAATAAAGTATTTTAACAAAGAGTGCCAACTGGCACCACATCACCTGCCTTGTTCAGCTTCCCCTGAACATGAGAGAGTGTTGGGTTGAATCCCACAAGGGATCCTTGTGGGACTTGCTCAGCTTCCCGATCAAAGAACAGAACCCAGAGTCAGCAACAGACACATCAGTGGTTTAATGGATGGGGGACTTTACACATCCAAAGCAAGGTCCTGGAGCTCAAGAATCCTTCATTTGTTGATGACTCTTCTGCAATTCTCTTTACTACAATTCCTTTATTCCCTTTGTATCTCTTGACTGTTATTTCAAAGGGGTCTAATGGCAGAGGACAGCCCAATGTATGCTTGGTCCAACATCATGAAATCAACATGAGATCAACACTTGGGAGATGCTCCTTCAGGGTCTGTGAAATTGAATTCACTTAAATCCATAGTGTTGGGATTTCGGCAATTATAATGTGTTGTTTATTGTACAACTTTTGAAGTTTCTTTGTGTTTGCATTTGGATGTCAGATGGTTTGCTTTTATATCTCTAAACACATAACTTAAATAATAAATTTATTCTTTAGAAGTTCTCATTTAATTTTTAAAATGAAATGTATTTAAATAAATTTTTCAGAATAATTTTATGACATATGAGTACTACACATTCATCTGCAATACATGTATGTATGGTGTGTGTATGTGTGTGTCCAACATACTTCAGTTCAGTTCAGTTCAATCACTCAGTCGTGTCTGACTCTTTGCAGCCCCATGAATTGCAGCACGCCAGGCCTCCCTGTTCATCACCAGCTCCCGGAGTTCACCCAAACTCATGTCCATCAAGTCGGAAATGCCATCCAGTCATCTCATCCTCTGTCGTCCCCTTCTCCACCTGCCCCCAATCCCTCCCAGCATCAGGGTCTTTTCTAATTAGTCAACTCTTCACCTGACGCGGCCAAAGTATTGGAGTTTCAGCTTCAGCATCAGTCCTTCCAATAAACACCCAGGACTGATCTCCTTTAGAATGGACTGGTTGGATCTCCTTGCAGTCCAAGGAACTCTCAAGAGTCTTCTCCAACACCACAGTTCAAAACCATCAATTCTTCGCCACTCAGCTTTCTTCACAGTCCAACTCTCACATCCATTCATGACCACAGGAAAAACCATAGCCTTGACTAGATGGACCTTTGTTGGCAAAGTAATGTCTCTGCTTTTGAATATGCTCTCTAGGTTGGTCATAACTTTCCTTCCAAGGAGTAAGCGTCTTTTAATTTCATGGCTGCAGTTACCATCTGCAGTGATTTTAGAGACCTCAAAAATAAAGTCTGACACTGTTTCCACTGTTTCCCCATCTATTTCCCATGAAGTTATGGGACCAGATGCCATGATCTTCATTTTCTGAATGTTGAGCTAACTTTTTCACTCTCCTCTTTCACTTTCATCAAGAGGCTTTTTAGTTCCTCTTCGCTTACTGTCATCTGCAACATACTTCAGCTATATTGAATTAACATTGCAATTCTTATTGCAAAGCCAACTATTTTTTGGAGGTCTTAATCAGCAATATAATTTGCATTGTCAATATTAATCTAAATTAATTTACTAAATTTATACCAAAATATTAATTTTCTAAGTAACCCACAAATTCAGATTTGGAATTGCTTGGTCTTGCTTTATTAAAACCAAAGAGATTTTAGACATGTTTTTGGGGATCTGATTTTTGATTCAGAATTTCCTAAAAATGAAAACTCTTGAAGACTTCCAGAGTAATTTAATCAGTTTCTCTTGCTACAGGCTGAAATCTAAACCTTTGTACAGATGTCTCAAGATAATGCACTCCATCTTTCAGTAAAACATTTCCATGCTTATTATACTCTTGGGAACATCTTCTTTATATCTGACCTGATCTAATTTGAGCTTGTCTCCTCTCTTGTGTCTCTTGACATTTTTAAGAAGGATGGAACAACCTGGAAGCATTCACATAATCACCTAAAGAAGTTACTGCTTCATTGTATGACTTTTGAAAAATGCCAAGAGCTATTCCCATTAAAGCTGGATAATGTCATAGGATGATAATTAATTTGATCCCTAACATTCAGTGTCATTGCCCTCCACAAAGAAGTGGTGAAATATAATATATCCAGTTGTCCCTTCTTATCCATGAGGGATTGGTTCCAGGTCTTGCCCAACCCCAATAACTAAATTCGGAGATGTTCAAAGCCCTTACGAAACTGGTCTAAGTGCCATTTATGAAGTCACGTGCCCAAAAGTCGTGCTGAGCCCTATTGTGAAAAATCTTTCAGTTCAGTTCAGTTCAGTCACTCAGTCGTGTCCAACTCTTTGTGATACCATGAATCGCAGCACGCCAGGCCTCCCTGTCCATCACCAACTCCTGGAGTTCACCCAAACTCATGTCCATTGAGTCGGTGATGCCATCCAGGCATCTCATCCTCTGTTGTTCCCTTCTCCTCCTGCCCCTAATCCCTCCCAGCATCAGAGTCTTTTCCAGTGAGTCAACTCTTCCCTTCAGGTGGCCAAATTATTGGAGTTTCAGCTTCAGCATCAGTCCTTCCAAAGAACACCCGGGACTGATCTCCTTTAGAATGGACTGGTTGGATCTCCTTGCAGTCCAAGGGACTCTCAAGAGTCTTCTCCAACACCACAGTTCAAAACCATCAATTCTTTGGCGATCAGCTTTCTTCACAGTCCAACTTTCATATCCATACACCACTAGAAAAACCATAGCCTTGACTCGACAGACCTTTGTTGGCAAAGTAATGTCTCTGCTTTTGAATATGCTATCTAGGTTGGTCATAACTTTCCTCCCAAGGAGTAAGCATCTTTTAATTTCATGGCTGCAATCACCATCTGCAGTGATTTTGGAGACCCCAAAAATAAAGTCTGACACTCTTTCCACTGTTTCCCCATCTATTTGCCATGAAGTGATGGGACCAGATGCCATGATCTTCATTTTCTGAATGTTGAGCTTTAAGCCAACTTTTTCACTCACCTCTTTCACTTTCATCAAGAGGCTTTTCAGTTCCTCTTCACTTTCTGCCATAAGGGTGGTGTCATCTGCATATCTGAGGTTATTGATATTTCTCCTGACAATCTCGATTCCAGCTTGTGCTTCTTCCAGCCCAGCGTTTCTCATGAAGTATTCTGCATAGAAGTTAAATAAGCAAGATGACAATATACGGCCTTGACGTACTCCTTTTCCTATTTGGAACCAGTCTGTTGTTCCATGTCCAGTTCTAACTGTTGCTTCCTGACCTACATACAGATTTCTCAACAGGCAGGTTTGGTGGTCTGGTATTCCCATCTCTTTCAGAATTTTCCACAGTTTCTTGTGATCCACACAGTCAAAGACTTTGGCATAGTCACTAAAGCAGAAATAGATGTTTTTCTGGAACTCTCTTGCTTTTTCCATGATCCAGTGGATGTTGGCAATTTGATCTCTGGTTCCTCTGCCTTTTCTAAAACCAGCTTGAACATCTGGAAGTCCATGGTTCACGTATTACTGAAGCCTGGCTTGGAGAATTTTGAGCATTATTTTACTAGCATGTGAGATGAGTGCAACTGTGCAGTAGTTTGAGTATTCTTTGGCATTGCCCTTCCTTGGTATTGGAATGAAAACTGACCTTTTCCAGTCCTGTGGCCACTGCTGAGTTTTCCAAATGTGCTGGCATATTGAGTGCAGCACTTTCACAGCATCATCTTTCAGGATTTGAAATAGCTCAACTGGAATTCCATCACCTCCACTAGCTTTGTTCGTAGTGATGCTTTCTAAGGCCCACTTGACTTCACATTCCAGGGTATCTGGCTCTTGATGAGTATGAGTGATCACACCATCGTGATTATCTGGGTCGTGAAGATCTTTTTTGTACATTTCTTCTGTGTATTCTTGTCGCCTCTTAATATCTTCTGCTTCTGTTAGGTCCATATCATTTCTGTCCTTTATCAAGCCCATCTTTGCACGAAACGTTCCCTTGGTATCTCTAATTTTCTTGAAGAGATCTCTAGTCTTTCTCATTCTATTGTTTTCTTCTATTTCTTTGCATTGATCGCTGAGGAAAGCTTTCTTATCTCTCCTTGCTCTTCTTTGGAACTCTGCATTCAGATGCTTATATCTTTCCTTTTCTCCTTAGATGGCAGCTAAATCTTTGGGTGGCAGTTCTCAGCTATCATTGGCAAGGTGGCTGTCAAAAGTGGTTGGAATAATTCCTAGATTATTTTATTCTCTGCACTGGACTTCCATTACTGGAGTCTAATAGCACTACAGAGCAGCAGGTTAGAAGTAAGAAGCAAGACGCCAAACCAAGGGGTTAAATAGAGCTATACTCAAGATATCAAGGGAGGCAAGCTCTTGTGGGTGAGAAGCTGGTGAAGGGAATATGAGAACTTTCATCTCTTTCTGATAGTGTCCATTCTGTGCCCCCCACACAGATAATGTTTACATTAAATAATAACAGCTACCGAGCTTGAAAACCACAGGCTGAAAACTGGAACCCTCCACAACATAACTGAGGTGAACATAAAATGGTCACACAGTGAGTTCTCACATTTGTTGTTTTTAAAGTTGTAAGCAAATAACTAAGTTAAAAAACCTACTAAAAGGTTTTTAGTGGATACAGACAAGATGATTCTAAAATTTACATCGAGAGGTAAAGGAACTATAATAGCTAAACCAATTTTGAAAATGAAGAATAAAGTAGTAGAGATCAGTCTACCGAATGCCCACACCTATTCTACAGTTACAATGATCAGAACAGAGTGATATCAGTGGAGGAATAAACTCATGGATTAGTGGAATAGAATAAAGAACTCAGAAACAGATATCCACAAATATCCCCAAACAAAGGTGCAAATTCAGTGGAGGAAAGATAGCCTTTTCATTATATAATGCTGGAGCAATTAGACATCTACAGAGGAAAATGAATCGTGACCTAAGTGTCATACCTTAAAAATTCTCTCAAAGTGGATCATGAACTTAAATGTAAAAGGTAAAAATGTAAAATTAGTTTTAAACAAAAAGAAAATCCTTAGGATCTGGATCAAGGCAAAGAGTCCTTAGACTTGAAACCAAAAGTGTGATCTATAAAATCTAAAGTATATCAATAGGACTTTATCAAAATTAAAATCTTTGTTTTGCAAAATACCCTGTGAAAAGGATAAAATGGCAAGCTACACTCTGGAAGAAAGTATTTGCAAATCACACAAGGTTAATCTGTGATTGGGTGGGTTTTGCACTCTATTGTAAAAGTTTGATTCATTTCATTGCTAACTGTTATCTCCAGATATATGCATTCCAACTACATCAAATCACACTTTTTACTTAACAACATGAAACAACTATTTACTTAGAGTCATGTAATGTTTACATGTTTAATATTATTGAAATTCTGGAAAATTAATTCTCAAAACAGTAAGTCTAATTACTGACTTTATCTTTTTAATATAAAAATGATAGGGTGCTATATTCAGGAGCTGTCAGTACTTCAATACCATTTTTTCACCTGTTTCTCAATTCATCAAATGTTTATTGACACTTTGCTGTGTTCAGAGGGACTGTTTTGTTTTGCTTTTTGCTGGAAAATGCAATCTTTATCATGGCTGCTCAGGTGCTCTACCAATATGCATATAAGTTCAGGAGAAAGGGAACATGGATTTCTTTTGAATAACTTGTTTTTTTGTTCATTTTTTCTAGATATACTGCTAATAGCTTTGTGAATATCATTTTTATTGCCATATAATTGCTTTACAATGCTGTGTTAGTTTCTGCCACACAACAAAGGGAATCAGCTGTATGTATACGTATATCCCTCCCGCTTGGACCCCCACCCCACCCCCCTAGGTCATCACCGAGCACCGAGCTGAGCTCCCTCTGCTGTGTATGTTCCCCACTAGCCATCCGTTTCACACACGGTGTGTACAGACGGCAGTGCTGCTCTCCCGGTCCATCCCGCCTCCCTTCTCCCTGTGCCCACATGCTGTTCTCTGTGTCTGCGTCTCTCTTCCTGTCCTTCAAACAGGTTCATCTGCGGAAGGGACTTTTAAATTTCATTCATGACTGCATTCCTTGTACAATGCATGTTTAGTTCTACCATTATTGGGGATTTCCTGGTGGCTCAGACGGTAAAGGATCTGCCTGCAGTGTGAGAGACTTGGGTTCAATCCTTGGGTCGAGAAGATCCCCTGGAGAAGGGAATAGCTACCCACTCCAGTATTCTTACAGGAGAACCCCATGGCCAGAGGAGCTAGGACGGCTACAGTCCATGGGGTCACAAAGAGCTGGACACAACTGAGCAACTTTGAGAGAGAGAGCGATTATTTTGAAGAGAAAATCACATGCAAATTTCTGAAGTGGACACATATGCAACACCATTCCATATCCCTCTCCACTGTGAAGTTTCTCCTTTTTTTTTTAATCTTAAAATCTGAACAGACTAGGTTCCTTCCACCCTTTTTACAGCAGCAATTAATCCTCAATCATCTTCTCCTTTCAGATTCCCATGTCGAGGTCTCTTTGTTCAGATCACAGTGATAAGAAGATCATCACCTCAGTTGTTTCCATCTTTCCATGCCTTAATGGTTATCTGCATTGAGAGAGTGTCTGGAGGGAATATGCCACTACTTTGGCCACCTGATGTGAAGAAACTCATTGGAACAGACCCTGATGCTGGGAAAGATTGAGGGCAGGAGGAGAAGGGGACGACAGAGGATGAGATGGTTGGATGGCATTACCGACTCAATGAACATGATTTGAGTGGACTCCGGGAGTTGGTGATAGACAGGGAGGCCTGGCGTGCTGCGGTTATGAGGTTGCAAAGAGTCAGACGCGACTGAGTGACTGAACTGAACTGAACTGGAGGGAAGATGTGAGAGGGAGCTTTGTGCTAAGTGTGCAAATTGTGTACTTGTGTGCAGAGATCAGCTCTCTGATGCTGATCACCAAGATGAAGATGAGGAAGTGTGGCTAGCTCAGTTTGAGGGCATTGCTACGAGCTTCTCAAACATCTTTACTGAGATAGCTCTTGTGTGTGTGAGATATCGGTGTGTGAATGTGTTTTCTCAAGGGTCCATAGTTTAACTCCCATCAAAACCCTTCAGCTCAAAATTTCTTTGGAGTATTGTGCTTTATGTTTAAAATGTATATGTATACGCTTTTTGGATCTTAATAGCCTAATTATGTATGGTTTGCACCTGAGACTTCCTGCGTGATTGCCAATCCCATTCCCTCTTCCTGGGCGCACAGGGCGACTCCTTCCCAGCCCCTCCTGGAACTGGTAACCCAGGCTGTGGGGTGAGGGTCCAGGCACTGGGAGGCGGGCAGAAGTTCTGTAATGCTCTTCCAGGTCTGGCCGCAGAACTCCACAAAAGGTCTCCCGTGCCCATGGCAGTCTTGGAGGTGAATGTAGCAGTGGTATAAGATGCAGGCAGTTGGCTATCACTGAATCCCTCCCTGCATGGAAGAGGCAGCCTCAATGTATAGCATACTGTGACCTGGTCAAGAAGGAGAATTTTGCTGTGATTCATGACTAGTGAGGTAGGCGATGGATGGGCCCCTGGGCTAGACAGCTGGTGTTTGTCAAGTTGAGTAAAATTGAAATTTGTTCTCATCCAGACACTCTTGGACAAAGCTCGTGGCAAAAGCTGAGCTCGGCTGAGGTGAAGCAATAACATGCCCACTCCAAAGGTCAAGGAAAACTTCCCAATCTGCACGTGTGCAGGAAGGTTCCTTGAGGGTCAAAAGAGAGGGGGTGCCAGCCCATAACACACGTGGACATACCCCCACAGGCCTCAGGGCTGGAAGCTGTCTTAGCAAAAAGTGGTGCACACATCTTGGGGAGAGTCCTAAGACCAGTCAGGTTGGAGGAAAGAAACAAGGCCAAAAATAAACACAGACCTCAAAGAACTGTCCTATGTGAATGACTTAAGTCACCTCAGGATGCCCGCACTCCTCATGGGTGTGTATTTCTGCCTGTTTCAATTTTAAATAAACAGTTTCTCTGTGTACTCGCCCACATGTTATGCTGTGTGTCTCTAAAGTCTCTAAACTTTATAGTTGTTTTCACAGACTTTGCCTCCTTGAAACATTCTTTCATGAATGTTCAGGGCCACTTTGCTTCTAGCCTCTAGCCCTTGGCGGTTTAGTGGCTAGGATTCTTGGTTTCCATCCAGGTTGCTGCTGCTGCTGCTAAGTTGCTTCAGTCGTGTCCGACTCTGTGCGACCCCATAGACAGCAGCCCACCAGGCTCCCCCCTCCCTGGGATTCCCTAGGCAAGAACACGTTACCCACGTTCAATTCCTATGTAGAGAACTAAAATCTCTCTTTAGGACCGCTCAACTACTGTCTCTACAAGATTGCTGAGAATATAGAGGTGATTTGATACAGCAGCTATATTACTTGTCCTGACATATTACTTGTCATAATAAGTCCACACCTATTATGATGCGATTTCATTGAGTTCATAAAATTTGAAAATGGGGCTAAATTGAAGGATGATAATGAGATTTAGGATCTAGGCAATTTCTCTCCTCTTTCTTCTTGCTGTGACAATGTTTCTAGACCTAAGACTAATACAATGTATGGATACCAGAAATATTTGTTTTTTTACTTTTCTTTGTTCCCCAAGCTCAACGATCTTTACTGTGGTAATCACTGAGAGAAAATGTCCAGAATATCGTACAAGATGCAAGGGCCTATTCTGTACCGCACAGAATACTGTACAAGGGGCTACTTGGGTTGAAATTTTGGCAAATGAATCTTCTTGACAGGAGGAAAAATTGTTTGCATCACTTGGCAGATTTAAGGGTTTCTGATCTACTGTCATTCTATCAGTGAACATCAATTTTTATTGAAAGATGGTGACTAACGATGCAATCAGTTTATACTGTGATCATTTCCATCACTTGTATTTTAAGAATTTCAAAAGATTCCATTATTCCCATATTAACCATCTTCATCAAATGCACATCTCAGGATCTGCACCAGTTTCAGCTGCGCTATGCTGTACTCAGTTGCTTCAGCTGTGTCTGACTCTTTGTGACCCCATGGACCACAGCCTGCCTGGCTCCTCCATCCATGGGATTTTCCAGGCAAGAATACCGGACTGGGTTGCCATTTCCTCCTCCACCGGTTTTCAGCACTTATTCTCAATTTTCCATGGTCACAACCAGGATAAGTCACTTGAGGGCGTACTTTCATTACCATCAGCTCTTGAGTAGCCTACAGAATTCCCTCAGCCATTCCTTCCGTCAGCTATCTCTCACCAGCAGTTCTCAGATGTTTGTTATTCCCAAACCACCCTATGGTTTGCTCATTGTTCTCACAGACCATTAATTTTAAGTGAATAGAAAGAGACATGATAAGTACTTAAGTTATAAAAATGGAACATAATATTAATGGCAAAAATAACTGTTTCATGTCTGTGGAAGATACATGATCTCATTGCTAACCTTTTTCACTTTTGTCTCAATAATTCAAGCATTAGGTTCTACAAGCATTATGCCTCTTTCCTGTATTTTGCTGCTACTAAATTAGAGGCTAAAATGACAGTTATCAATGATTGGGAATGTGCGTGCTTGATGGCTCCATCGGATAAATCTGGATATTCAAGTCAAATATTGTATGTTGTTTAGTCGCTCAGCCATGTCTGACTCTTTTGCGACCCCGTGGACTATAGACCGCCAGGCTCTGTGGGATTTCCCAGGCAAGAATACTGGAGTAGATTGCCACTTCTCTAGGGGATCTTCCCTACCCAGGGATAGAACCCGTGTCTCCTGAATTGGCAGGCAGATTCTTTACTGCTGAGCTGCCGGGGAAGCCCATTCAAGTCAAACATGGACCCGAAATTAATGGAGAGATTTAGTAAGTAGTACCTTGAAAACTCTAAGTCCACAATTATATCAAAATGTGGCAGTTTGACTTTACTTGAGGATAGTGACAAATGAATTCTCAGTCCACCCTGGTTACATTTCATTCCGTCAAGCAATTGTTACCATTTTATTGCTGCATCTTGATGTGGCTTTTAAGCATACCCAAGATTTCACTGTCTTGTTTTCTCTAATGAGAAATAAAATCATCAAATATTGGGGATGAATCAATTTCCTAGTGACTGGAGCATTTTTACCCTAGCTTGTTTTGTCTTGTCTTGTTTTAATTCTGACACCTTATCCTCACCATGGAAAACTGGCAGAAGTTTATTTCTCCTTTGGTGAGTTCAGGATTGTCAAGATAATTGAAGATATTGCTGAGATGCACTGTGCATTTGAAATGATAGAAATGGCGTATATTGAGATTATTAATGTCATGAAGAAATGTCCCATCCCTGATTTTACAGCTCCTAGGAGCACATTTCTCTCTGCCAGCCAGCATTCCTCAGCAATGAAAAGCAGTGTTGTACATTCACCCCCCATTTCTTGGCAGAATGTGCTCGAAAAGTGGATATTTAATAGCTGCAATTTGATGGTAGTTATAATTTTCACTATTTCCTTAAACATAAAATTGCAGTCAGGAGGCTCTGTCAGCACACGTTGTTAATTAACCCCTGAAAACCAAGCAGTGCATGGGTTTGCATTCAGGGACCGGTGTTCTCTTCTCGTGAGAATCCGGGCCCTTGTCAGAACTGAGCACAGCACATCGCCAGTCTGCATGATGGCTCCAAAAGAAACTTTAAATTAGAACATCTCTTCTCCTGTTGGTTTGGATTTTTTGTTACAGTATCACTAAGTCATCAAGTACTTCCTCCATGGGCATCCTCCACAGCAGTGGCTGAAAAGAGAAATGCTGAGGCACACCCTTTGATGAGCATCTTCTACCACTGATACTATGCCATTTCCAGCAGTGGTCTTTTTGTAAATTTTAAATTTGTAATCTTTATTGAAGTATAGTTGATGAACAATATTGTATGCATTAAAGATATACCATATATTGATTCACAATGTTTAGAGCTAATACTCCATTTACAGTTGATTACAAAATATTGGCTGTCTTCCCCCATGTTGTACATTATATCCTTGTAGTGTATTTTATACCTAATTGTTTGTACCTCTTACTCCCCTGTTCCTATATTGCCCCTGACCCCTCACCTCTCCCCTCTGGGAACCACTAGTTTGGTCTCCAGTTGCTGCAAGTGGCAGGATTTCCTTCTTTTTAAAAGCTGAACAATATTCCGTTGTGTATTTATACACCACGTCTTTTTCCATTCATCTGTTGATGGACACTTAGGTTCATAGCAGCATTGTAAATAATGATGCCGTGGACAATGTGGTACATGTGTCTTTTTGAATTAGTGTTTTCATTTTTTTCAAGATATAGATTCAGGAGTGGAATTTCTGGGTCATAACGGTAGTTCAGTTTTTAGTTTTTGTGAAGAAACCTCCATACTGTTTTCTGGCAGTGTTTTTTGATATAGGTTTTGACTGGTTATTAACATTGGGTGGCCAGAGTTACCAGCATATAGGAAAAAGATAACCCAGATCCATTTTTTTCCAAGAGGAGTATAATCTGATGTCTCTTGTATTTTTCCAGTGGCAAAATTCATATGCTTTATACTGAAAGGTATGACTATGGTCACTCATTGCCACAGAGCACTCCACTTTATGTGCTAATAATACACTTGGGCAAAGCCTCGTTAAACACAATGTATTGGGGTAAATGAATTTTCAGTTAAACTAATTCCAATTTCCAGCTATCATTTCTATTCTTCTTAATTTCATTTTCATTTCTAGCTATTCTTGCACAGTAATCATCTTGGCAGTCACTTTTCCCACACGGATAGGTTCTCGTTCTTGCCCTGCACTGAGGTCCATCTCTGTCATATAGAGTGATGCAATGCACTTTGACAAGAGGTAGCTTCTCAGATCTCTGTTTCCCTGTTGGCTCAGAGGTTAAAGTGTCTGCCTGCAATGTGGGAGACCTGGGTTTGATCCCTGGGTCAGGAAGATCCCCTGGAGAAGGAAATGGCAATCCACTCCAGTATTCTTGCCTGGAGAATCTCATGGACGGAGAAGCCTGGTAGGACTTCCCAGGGGGTGCTAGTGGTAAAGAATCCACCTGCCAATGCAGGAGATGCAAGAGATGCAGGTTCGATCCCTGGGTTGGGAAGTTCCTCTAGAGTAGGAAGTGGCAATCCTCTCCAGTATTCTTGCATGAAGAAAAATCTATGAACAGAGGAGCCCAGCAGGCTACAGTTCATGGGATCGCAAAGAGTCAGGTGCAACTGAGCACAGAGCACAGACAGAGCTTCTCAGAACAGCCAGAGTATTCACCTCTGCGAGAAGATTCCAAACATCTAAATGTGTGACTCTTACCAGCAGGGATCCCTTGAGCATCAAAAGTTCAGGAAAATACCCTCAGATATCAGGACTAGATGTTATACTTTAGACACATACTTCTTTTTAGGCAGAAATGGACATTTGCATTCTAGGTCATATATATATATATTTATATGATAAATAGAAAGTATAACCTCTGATTTTTTTTCTACAAAACAATCTGCTTATATAAAGCATGAAGACATAAAGGTTTGCAAAGGAGGGTTTTCAGTCTTTTCCTTAAGGACTTTACATCCATTACCAGAAGTTCCTGAATATGTGTTTAAGGCTTGATTCATTCAGAGGATATTCTGTAAGACAACTGCTGAGCTCACATACAAAGTGAAAAAGATTTGGCCACGTTGTTCAATAAATACACACAAGGCTGGAAGAGTCAGTACAAAAATATGACTTGGCCCCTGTACTCAAAGATTCTATTAAATACCAGAACTCTAATATGGGCTTTTCCTTTTTATTCTGTTAAATAAATGATTTTCCTTACCATTTATTCAACAAATATTTTTGACCATCTCCAAAGTGCCTGATTGATAGGCTTCTAGTATTGAACACAGTTGACAAAACTGCCTACACACACACACACACACACACACACATATGGTATGCTTATAGAACTCCTAATTTAATGGAGAGACAGATCCAGAAACTGAATTATCGCAGTGTGCAAAGTGGGATAGTAAACCTAAGATTGTTTTCTAGTTTGAAGGAAAGAGTGCACAGCTCATTCTGCGTGGAGGAGAGGGTAAACAGGAAGGCTTCCTGGTAGAAGACATGCCTAAGTTGAATCTTAAGAATAACAAGGGCTTGGCCAGAAAACAGTGGAGGAGGAAGTAGAAAGTATTTCAGCATGAAGACATGATGGTCATGCCAATGAAAACCAGCTGGTGTGTGTGTGTTGCTGTTGCAGCTGGTGCTGCTGGAACCTGGAGGCTGAGATAGTGGGGGATGCCTTGGTCTTCACACAGCTGAGGTTGGGGAAGAAGAAAAGATTTACGGCAGGGGAGTCACAAGCTCAGTGTTTTGAGCGCCTACTCTGTGCCCTAATAGTGTGATGAGCTGCTGAAGCTACAAAAGTATGTAAGGCCCCGTAGGCTTGTGATCTGAAGCTGCTTTCTTCTGCACTACCCATTTTTTCCAGCACTTTCTTGTTCTACTCAAGGCCTGCTCAGCCTTGACTCACACCCAGCGCAGCTTTCCTCTCCACACAGTGCTGGTTGGAGGGTCAGCGTCCAGTCCTCGTCCTGTAGGCCAGATCCAGATCCAGGATGGAAGATGGGGAAGTTACTCCCAAATTCCTTGGCAAGATTAATGCGTTAGGTCTCGTTTGAGAAGCATGTACTGTCTCCTACCGTGTCATCCTGTACTTCATGGCCTCAGGAAACGGTGGTGACCGAAGACCTCCATGCTACTGCAAACAAGTCCACCTCCACGGGGGAACTCTGAGCCGAAGCCATTCTTCAAACACGGATGTGCCTTTTCCAATAATTCTTTCCCCTTGGGTCTGTGGACACCTTGAGATGTGTGCTCCATCAATCTGTTTGTAAAATTTTGAGAGAATGTGCTTATCTGTTAAGAACAAACACTAAACTTTCTATATTTAACAAAAAAAAAACCCCAAAGTTAATTTTGCAAAGTGGTCATATTTTTTCTCCAAGTATTCCATAGGGCTTTTCATTGAATTTACATCTCTCTTATGTACCCACTCCTATCCACATCCTGTAATTTTTGTTTGTTGTTGTTGGGTTTTTTTTTGGTCTTTATGTTCCTTTTTTTTTTTTTTTTTAAACAAAAGCATGTACTACTACTAAAGCTTTATTAACTGCCTGTCCCACTCTCAAAACCCTATTTCTCTCACTGCCTTCTTGTAACTACTCAAAAGCAGTAAAACGTAAAACCCATCTCTTTCTTTCAGCACCATGGTTTACTTCCTGCTTATCTTCCTGTCTTGGTCCAAAAGCGTATTTTTATAGAGCTGCAGTTAAAAAATTAACTTTGTATTTATTCTTAACCAAATTACTAATCTTCGTACAACATTAGTGGAATAATGTAATCTCTAGGCTTTGGAAGGAATGATGCTAAAGCTGAAGCTCCAGTACTTTGGCCACCTCATGCGAAGAGTTGACTCATTGGAAAAGACTCTGATGCTGGGAGGGATTGGGGGCAAGAGGAGAAGGGGATGACCGAGGATGAGATGGCTGGATGGCATCACGGACTCGATGCACGTGAGTCTGAGTGAACTCTGGGAGATGGTGATGGACAGGGAGGCCTGGCGTGCTGCGATCCATGGGGTCACAAAGAGTCGGACACGACTGAGCGACTGAACTGAACTGAACTGAACTGAGGCTAAAATGTAACAATTGTACTGTAGGCTCTGTAGGCTAAAATTGTACTATAGGCTAAAATATCACAATTTATGATTTCCTTAGTGTTGAATATTTAGGTTGTTTTCAGCTGTTCACTATTACACCTGAGGCTGCCAATGCACCTTTAAGTATAGAGTCTTTCTCTTCTGATGAACTATGGAATGCCCTTTTCTTAAGTTCACAAGAGCAGAATTATTGCGGTCAAGGTATAAATACCTTTATGGCCTTTGATTTGGGGTTGGCATATTGCAAGCAAAACGTATTAGTGTGACTGGTACAGTCTGGACCCTAAGAGAACGGTAAATGATGGCATGGCTGTGGCACTGGCAGACTGCCCTCCCAGCATTTACTCTGCAGGAAGTTCAGGTCACTGTTTTAAGTATGACCTTTCATTTTCAGTCAACTTAGGTTCTTATATCTCGGTGGTGCATAACAGCAGCTTCCAATGTAGAAGGTCACATGACAAGGAATTAACCTCAAAGACTGATTAAAATGTTACAGTAGAATATACTAGTGCCCTTTGCAGTTTATGACATTTGTGTCATTTAACCTCCTAAAAGACAAATTTATTTTAAAAAGGCATTTGCAAGCAAAATAATATTTTATTGAAAATTCAGAAGTTACAGTACTTTTAAAGACATTTTTTCATACTATAAAGAAAAATAAGTTAAAAGGAACATAATTGACTCAAGTGCACGGATATGTAGTTTTCACTCAAACAAACAACATCATTTCAAGAAACAAAACTCCACAGCTTAATTTATTCATGGTACAAGCATGTGTTTTCCTATTTGTTATCAAGAAAACTCTAAAGGAATCATTTTCAGGGTGATCTTTCAACATACATCTGTCTGGATCCAATTTCAAAGGCAAATTATATTAGTATATAACACAAAGTACTGGAATGTATATATGTGGATACATCAGGACTAGGTAACCTTGATATATAATTTTAAGAATAGGAGTGATTTGTCATTTCATTTTTTCATAGGGCAATAAATAACATTTCTAAAGTGTTTTCTTATCTCCTAGGTCAGAACCAACAACTTTGAGAATGGTGTTAAGCCTAGTGAGCACCAGTGGCATGAATAAGATTATGGTTAACCACACTGCCAATTTGTTAGTTATTACAGTCAGCCATTTAATGTTAGGAAGTATCTTGTTATACCTTTTAGTTCAAAGTCTCTCAAATTGTTTTATGAAGGGGAGCTAACTAAGACAAAAAGATAAAAATACTCATTTTAAAAAACTCATTTTATAGCATTGCCTTTGTTTTTACCAAGTTATTTTCTCAACAGAAAATATTCACTGAGCCACTGGTATCAGTTAAATAATTTTATTTATTACTTCTATTAGCTCTGCTATGTATCTTCTCCCTTGCAAATGAAGAAATGAGGGGAAACATATTATCAGTAAACAAATGCACTTCTCAGCTGCTGTTCTGACCTCTCTGGCATGTCAGCCCCAGAGGAGATATCACAGGTAAGCTAGAGTAAAGCATGCCCACAGCTGGACATGTCACTGATGTAGAACTTCAATTAATATCCCAATTAATATCTGTATAGCACTTAACAGTTAGAGAGCTTTTCTACAACTAATACAAAAATACTGAATGAAATTAGGCCACGTTAGGACATTTACAACATGCATATTGCATAAAACACTTACAAAAATGTTAACTGCATCACACAGACACGAGGCAGAAATCATTTCAACAGAGAAGAATCCAGAGGACAGGATTAAAACAGAATATGGCATCTGCTAACATAGTATGTTTTTCATTTGGCAACACTATGCAAATTGGTCTCTAAGAAAAACTAGGTCTTATTTCTTCACTTGTGGAGGAACCATGCCATTTGAGGAAAAACAGATCCTTTGATAAAAAAGAAAGGTCTGAGAGCCAGTGTTTTGATAAGCTCTGAAACTGGAGAAACTCTTTTGGCTGGAAAGCAACAGAGGTGACTGGCTTATCTCTGAGGTTTTCAGGGGTGAATAAAGTTTTCCTTTATCTTCCCCATTCCAATAGTAAAGTTCATAAGACACCTGGTTGGCTTTCCAAAGGTGTTTTACTGTGGTGGCAGATGAAATGCTGAAGTCATTTCAGCCAGAATGCAATGAACCAAAGATACTGGATAAACAATTTGACAGGTGCAATCACTCTCATTTTTTCAGGTCCCCAAATAAAATCAATAGCTGGTTTGATCAAAGTATCTTCTCTAATAACATTCAGAAAATGTTATGACTCATTAAAAATAATTTTCAAGGGAAAAATATTACCTGATTTTTTTTGCAAATGAAATAAACCATCAAAAATCCTTATATAGAGTGCATTTACGTCTACATAGTGTTTCTTGATAGGAACTAAAACTATTCTCCCCCTCTTCCTTTCTGCATTTCAACTTGACTCTGAAAATATACTCAACATTTATTCACAATATATAAATTAAGATTTATATGTTGCTATGATCAAACATTTGATATTTCACTAAAGTTGATAAATTTCATAAAGAAAACAAAGGCAAAACTACAAAAATAAAGTTTCACACAGACTAGAAATATTATCTGATACAGCTGACAAAAACTCTAATAGTGCTTTGTATTATATAATAGTTTTCAAGTCACTTTATACCAAGTTACATATCTTAAAAAAAATACCTAATTTACTCTTATATTCAAGATTATACAACATTCGCTTCAATGTCAATTACTTTTCCTACAATTTCTTCCACATTTTCCCAACATGACTAAAAGTTCAACATAACAGATTTGACATAAAAGTGTCATAAACAATTATTGGTGATTCTGGACGCAAATGTTTTTTTAAAAGTTTTGATGCTGATGAATTTGTACCAAAACAAAGTTTCTGATATACCTTTAGGATTATGCTCGACTCTATGATGTAAGCAAAAAATACTTGAACTGACATTTACATACAAAAATAGAGACTATATACATTGCAGTGATCTTGGTGATCTTTCACCAACCTCACTAAAAAATTCAATGAGTTTTAAATTATGATTTAAAAAAAATTAAGATTCTCAATTTTAAATTTAACCATTTTCATCTTCCATGCCCACTGAGATTCTTTGTTTTGGTTAATAACTGGGCTTGAAAAATATGGAGGAATAGAATAGAATGCATTTCTCTGGAAGAAGCCTGGAGCTCTCAGTATTTAACAGTTTATTATTGTCTCAATTTTCCCTTGGCTTGAATCTTTCTCTTATTTTGCCCATGTGGAGCAACAGAAGGCTCTGATGAGGAAGGCCATAAGGCCAGAAAGAGGGCACAGGTCCTGTATCATTCCAGGTATCTATTTTTTTTTGTCATTAGGAAAGATGGCACCTACAAACCTAGAAAGAAGAAACAGTAAGGACAGCTAAAGCCACACACAGGACAGCTGTGCACCATCCACCTGCCAGAAGCTGAACCAGCAAGGTGTTTCCACTGGCTCATTAAAGCGCTGCTTCTGCCCCACGGCTGCGCTGCAGGCTTTCCAGAGCTCCGTGACTGTCTGCTCAGGTCACATGCACTTGGCAAACATATTAAACCGACTTAACACTAAAGTGGAACTGAACATAATTTATTCTTTTTCTAGGATGTGACGTGAAAGGTAAAAAATCCTGGACCAGGAATCCAAAGATCAGGTTCTCTCGATCTCAAGCTGAGTGGTCTCAATCAAGTTAACTTTAACCATCCTGGGGGTATCTATTTCCACAGGTTAAAAAAGGACAAGGGAATTTGTATTTCACAACTTTTAAAGTCTCTTTCATGTCTGGTTGAAACACTAAGTCAGACTCTTGCACAGGCCCTCTTGATTTGCATTGTGAAGATCAGCTAAAAATAATTGTTTGGGGGATTTTCTGACACTTACATCATGGCTAATGAGGGTTTTCTAAACTTCCAAAGGGTAAACGTTAAGTATCTGGCTCTCTAATAAAAACACAATTGAGATATTTCTATACTAACATGAAGTATACTTTGAAATTCATTAGGGTGGTCAGATTTTAGTTGGAAATGGCATCCCATTCCAGTGTTCTTGCCTGGAGAATCCCAGGGACGGGGGAGCCTGGTGGGCTGCCATCTATGGGGTCGCACAGAGTCGGACACGACTGAAGTGACTTCGTAGTAGTAGCAGTATATACCTTCTTCTTTAATTCTCTTAATGCTGAAACCCTGTTCTCTCCTCAACCAGGTGATAAAAGAATAGCATGGAGGTAAAAGAATCTTGGTTGAATCATTTCTGACTGAAAGACAAGTAACAGTATTTCTTTAATTATTTAACATTTTAATTTTTTCGATTTTCAAAACTAAAATTTTTGAAATTGCTTCTAATATTTAAAACCAAGAAATAGGTTGTAGCTTATCAGTATTGCCAATGTGTCCTAGTGGTTCTTAAATAATTTCCAAACCGAAGACTCACATCTCTGCTTCTACTATTTCATACCCGATGTAAAACATGTCGAATTCAAATTTAAAGAGGGACCGTGTGGAGTGCTAGTGATAGCTCTGGGAGCAGGATAAATAATTTCTTCAACAGTTACATATGTCCCTAATAAGAAACCAACAACTCCAGTGAACACGATGGAAACGTTCTTCAGGACCATCCATATACTGTAGTGCTCCTTAGAGAATGTGAGAATTTCAACCAGGGGTGGCAGGATCAGGGCCAGCGTGCTGCTGCTCACAGCTCCGACGAAGGAGATCACAATGTCTAACCGAGGAATGAGGATCGCGCCGGCACCTAGAAAATCGAAAACACAAATTTTCCTTATGTAAATATCTAATACCTATGTAAACACTAACTACAGATACTTTGAATACATTAAAATTAACTGATGCAAGTAAGCACTATGAAACTATTGCTTGCGGAAGCATCTGTCACGTTTTGTTCTGAGCTAAAAATGAAAATAAAGAAAGAAACCAAAACACTGAGTGATGTTTCTCAGACTTTGACTTATCATTAGGGTTTCTTACATAAACAACTTTTAATTTTTGCTATGAGGTTTTGGGTAAAGAATGCATTTTCATTATTCTGCCATTCAGCTCATTCTACAAAGCACAGAATCTGGTCTGGTATGGTATAAACAAATGGTTAAATCAAAGAGAAGAGATAACTATTTCTTACATTAGAATTCCAATTAACCAAAATAGAAGAAACCATGGAAACAGAAAATCATTATTAAGTAAACACCATCAGTAATAACTGTTGCAGGAAAAGTCAATGAAGGATCCTAAAATTAATGGGCAAAAGGCTCAGATGACAAAGAATTTGCCTGCAATGCAGGAGACCTGGGTTGGATCTCTGGGTCAGAAAATCCCCTGGAGAAGGAAATGGCAACTCACTCCAGTATTCTTGCCTGGAAAATCCAATGGATGGAGAAGCCTGGCAGGCTACAGTCCATGGGGTTGCAAAGAGCTGGACACAACTGAGTGACTAACACTTTACACTTTTCTTTTTAATAACAACAGGAAATACCCCTATTAAAAACTCATTAATTATAAAGGGAAAAAAAAAGTAACTTTACTGTGGAGACACCTGACAGACACCACTTTAATCAAGTGATCAAAGTTAACATCAGCAGTCATAAGCCATAATGTGATGTACTGAGAAGTGCAAAGCATCACCTGTGGAATTCTTGTTAAAGATGCTTAACTTCAACCTAATCATAAGAAAGCATCACACAAGTCTACACTGAAGGAAATTCTACAGAATTACTGACACTTCAAAGATGTCAAGGTAAATGAAGACAAAAAAAAGGTAACTGTCAAGACTAGGGGAGACTAGTAGGCCTGACAACTAAATTCAAGTGGGACCTTGAATTGGTTCCTGGATCAGAAAAAGGGAAAACCAGTGAAATCAAAATGAGGTCTACAGATGAGTTAGCAGCATTTTAGCGATGTTAATTTCCTGGCTTGAACTGCTGTATTGTGGTATGTAAGCTGCTAACATTAGAGGAAACAGACTAAAGGGTTTATGGTAATTCTACTTTCTTGTACAGCTTTTCTAAGCTATTTCAAAATGAAAAGTTAAAAAAAGTATGCACCATTATTGTCAGCAGGATTTTATGCCAAGCTATTGACAAGTTTTCTGCAAGTTTTGATACAGCACTTTTTTGATCTTATCTTTATCTTACCAAAAGGTATCAACACAAGGTTTGCAAAAATCGAGACATATTCTTTCTCTGAAAGTGAAAGTGAAGTTGCTCAGTCGTGTCCAACTCGTTGCCACCCGTGGACTGTAGCCCACCAAGCTCCTCCGTCCATGGGATTCTCCAGGCAAGAATACGGGAGGGGGTTGCCATTTCCTTTTCCAGGGGATTTTCTGATTCAGGGACCCAAATCTGAATTGTCCTTAAATCACTGAATGATTTGTGAACGGTTGGAGTTGCCACCAGAAATGGTAGCTAAGTCTGCTGGCATGCAAGCTGTGACAACTCTATCACCACCCACCACCGCCACCAAAGATGACTACATAACCACAGTTCCAGCTGTGAGGCCTCTAATGATGTATGTGTCGGTGTTCCTCCTTGCCTTCAAAAGCTATCGGTTTTCTCACTGTTCTTTGTCATCCTTCTACTCCTAAGGTTACTCTCCTTTGCTTTGCTTTTCCCCGCATGTTTGTCTCTTACTGAACGTTCTGTGTGTGTGTGTGTGTGTGTGTGTGTGTGTGTGTGTGTGTAATTTAACTCATGCTCTTTGCAATCAAGTTTCGAGTTTCTGGTCTCCTGGTTTCTTGACTTCTTAACTGTTAGTTTATGGGTTCTCCCTCCCCGTATTCTCTTTGTGGCTCTCGATGTTTTTCCAGGAGGATGTGGCATTAATTTGGAGCCACCACATTTCTTAGAACCACACAATACTACTTACCACTTTTTATTTACATTATCATGAAAGCTAAAATCCTAAAAACGTTACTTTGAAATCATAAATATAGCTGCACTTGTACAAGACCGAAGTACAATAAATCCTCCTAAGTAAAATAATGTGAAGTTGGAACTCTGAACTAGAAATAAAGTGAATCCTTGTTTAATGGATGTGTGCTATACCATTTTAACACTTCTCTCAAAGGAAGTATAAAGCATGACTCTCAATCACAACAGAACATTTCAAAACCCAATGGCTTTTATCCATTTTGTGAAAAAACACTTATAGTAGATGGCAGTATTTAAAAGGACAACCAGACCAACATGACTACCACCTTGTCATCTAAAGAGCCTTTCATTTTGGAGTCTATTTTTTGTAATTAATGTTTTCCAATAGGCCAAGTTGTTATGAGTAAATCAAGTGAAGTATTTTTGGAAAAGCATCTGGAGAAACACTATAGTATTTTAGAATCTATTTATTCAGACTAAAATTCCATTTACCAAATGCTTTTAAATCATGAAATTTATCAATTAGATAAAGTCACTCTTTAAATGTTATATAACCAATATATATTTGCTAGTAAAAATGGCTTGAAATATTATTTAATAATGTTAGTAAAGAAGAAAGTGAAATATATATACTTTAGGCAAATGTGACATAGAAGAACTCAAAAATCACAAAAATAGTAAGTCAAAGGATAGCTTGGATAAGGATAGTTTATTCATTACAAATTACAAATATTCACTACAGGATTACTATAAATATGCTGCCCTTTGTCATTTACAGACAGTTATTATGAATATATCTGCTGCTGCTAAGTCGCTTCAGTCGTGTCCGACTCTGTGCGACCCCAGAGACGGCAGCCCACCAGGCTCCCCCGTCCCTGGGATTCTCCAGGCAAGAACACTGGAATGGGTTGCCATTTCCTTCTCCAATGCGTGAAAGTGAAAAGTGAAAGTGAAGTCACTCAGTCGTGTCTGACTCCCAGCGACCCCATGGACTGCAGCCTACCAGGCTCCTCCATCCATGGGACCCTCCAGGCAAGAGTACTGGAATGGGGTACCATTGCCTTCTCCGATGAATATATCTAGTAAGTACTAATTAATCTTATTCAGTATTTCCAAAAATTGTATTATAGAGGAAAAGAATGTATCCTTAAGGTATAAAGTTGTCTCTGACATGGAAAAAAAAAGCAATGGCAAAAAAGGCTCATTTTCTTGCATCTTAATGGTAAAAGCAGATATATCAGAGAAAAAAATAAAATGCTCGATACTGTAACATCAACAACACTCTAGCTTGTAAATCTTTTTTAAAACTTATTTTTAGTTTCAATTGCACTGGGTCTTCATTGCTGCACGCAGGCTTTCTCTAGTTGCAGAACACAAATAGTGAATGATCCTCCCCACATACCTACTGACTCTAAGATAGAATACCAGGGCACAGATTGGTACTTATTTTCAGCCACTGTGACAACTAAGTTAAATGGTTCTGGTACATCTTCACAGTATTCTACAAACTATGAAAGATTTATGCTTTATGTAGTCATAGTTTACTAAAAGAAGAAAGCATACTCTCAAATCCAAGGACTTTTCAAATTAGAAACAGTAAAAGGATCAATGAATTGGACAATAACAGAAATAAGTAGTATTTAACATATTTTGTAGGTTCAGTTCAAACAGGGGATCGAAATACTGGTTTGAAATCAAAATTTAGCAGCTTTTTCTACAGGTTTGCCTTTAAAATAAAAGGCATTTATTGCAGTCCAAGGTGGCCTCTGGCCAGTTGCTAGTCACTCTTCTCTCTTACCTGTGTAATGCCTACCTAGCAGGTAAGGATCTATGGGGAACATGCAGGAAGAGCCTGAGCCATCCTTTCAAGCTTTCGATTACATGAAGAAGATGCTGTGAAACGGCGATTCAATACTAAATGGAGACCTAGCCATAACATACAACCCAAGCTGATGAGCCCCATACTTTTGCAAGATCTGTCCTGCAGACGTGGACCGAGCACCTAGAAAGGACTATGGGGCCTGAAATGCGCAAACCCAGCTGGGCCTCCACTTCCCCTGCTGGTGCGGTACAGCCTGCTCTACAGACAGGACAAGGTCCCGCCAGCTCTCTACACACCCGTCAGTAGAGTCCTCCCCAGGACATTTTCAAGTGCTTTGGATAACGGATACAAAACAGGTCTGTCATGAACATCAGTTGATTTTAACTTGGAAGGACCTGCCAAAGATTTAAATGAAGGTCAGTGTCCAGAGATGTGTCTCAATGAAGTAGAAGGGCATATGACATGGTCTGTGTTCTCTGTGTCCAATGCATGCTGTAAATATAGCCCTCACATATGGTTAAACAGGCTTCTCTATTTTTAACTAAAAGACAGCAGCAACAAAGAACAGGCTGCAACTCTCGGTGCTCTCTACTCAACCCTTGAGGAAAAGCCCTGGCTGTGGGGATAAACTCCTGGAGGCAGAGGTGCAGTCTGGTCCCGACCGCAGCAGACAGGGAGCTCAGCATAACAGCAGCCAATGAGTGGAAGTGGGTGAAGTTATTAAAATTCAGTAGCTAACCTTAAAAGGAGACATGCATTCAGAACAGAACTGCCTTACATCTCCTGATAAAAGGACTTTGCCTGAAATACATCTTTTTATTTAGTACAGCTGCCAAACTGTCAATAAAAGTAATGTGTAAAGAATATTCTAAAACATTTTAAAATAATTTTTTCCTCCTGGGTGTTTCATTAATCATTGGAGCATGGGTTTACTGACTTCATTCCTCAATGTGATTTCCCTTATTAGTTGACATATTTCATTTAATTAATTGCTTCGAAAAGTATGTCTTATCTACTTTATCTACTTTGCCCAGCTTTGCTGTTTCCTTGAACAAAATATAATACACCCAATTCTTTAAATCTAGGCATAAGCTCCACCCCAAGGTGCTCAATGAAATTAAGAGTTGCCCAGAATTTCTAGTTCTACCATTCTCTAACCTCGAATGGGCCAAGACAGTTACTCAAATCTTCTCTAGAATTTCCAAAGCTGCTTGTCCCCCAATCACCAGTCATCTCATCCTTGGGATCATCCTAGGCAATCTCATCAGATAGGTCGGTGTGGCAATCGTCTTTCTCTTTGCAATTATAATAAAAGTGGTGACAACAAAGACAGTATTAACAGCAACTTCTAACCACTTTGTTCATATTTTTTAAATGTCTTATCTTCATTTCATAGTTGAGGAAAGAAGGGCTCAAAGATGGTTTGTAACTTAACTAAAGACCCAGCAAGGAAGTGGGAGGCCTGAGTTCTGAACCGTCGCGTCACTGTGACAGTGCCACGGCAAAATGAAGGCCCCTCTCCACGAGTCTCCATGATTAATTCTACCTTGTGGGGCATTTTATAATATGAAACTATAATAAGAGATTATACACACTCCTTCAAACAGTAAGTAAAATAAGCCACTAAAGCTGTTAAAGACCAAAACAGAACAAAAACCCATTCGTATAGGTAGTCATGCAGAGCTAAACTGTTAAACATACAAAAGTTAGCAGATATAAAAAAACCTCAGGAAACTAGAAAGCCAAAGCAAAATGTTATCAACCATATAAAGAGTCACTTATGCATCTGATTTAAATATACTTATATTTCAATCATGAGCAATATTATTTCGAAAATAATAATTTGGTTACTTGTTTTACGTGTGATAGGATCTGATTTATGATTTTCTTCTCTATCAGTAGAATAACAGAATTTTAAACCAAAATGTACCTAGTTAGGTGAACAAAATTATTTCAAAGATATAAAAACTACACTTTAAGTAGCTTCATTAGAAGAAATTCAACAATAAAAATCATTATAAGTATGCAGTGATACTTACAAGTAATAGTAACCAAGAAGGACCTTATTGCAAATTCATAGATATGCTTCCATTTAGCATGAAATCTGGATGTGATCACAGGGATAATTATCTCTGCTGGAACATAGAACTGAATTGAATATGTCACAAAGATGCCGAAGGAATACAGAATTTTCACTGATTGATATAACCTGTTAAAAATTTTCAGAATTTAGTCATTCTTTTATTTCCAGCTTTACCGACATCTAACTAACCAATGAAATTATAAGACATTTAAAGTCTACAACATGATGGTTTGATATACATTGTGAAAGAATTGCCACAAACAGAATTAATTAACAAACACATCCATCACCTCACATATTTGCCTATTTTCTTCTGTTTTGGTGGGAACACCAATTCTACTCTCAGCACATTTCAATCATACTATACAGTAATATCAACCACAGTCACCATATTATACATTAGACGCTCAGACCTTATTCATCTTTTAACCGAAAGCTTGTATCGTTTTACCAAACTCCTCTTTTCCCCCATCCACCAGCCCCTGGCAAACACCAATCTATTCTCTGTTTATCTAAGTCATAATAAAAATAAAAGAAATAAAATGAAAATAACCAAAATAAAAAGAAAGTTAGATTCATATTAAGACAACGTGCATGAGCAAAAAACAAGACAACATGCATGAACCTGGCGGGCATTATGCTAAGTGAAAAAGCCAGGTAGAAAAAGACAAATACTGCATGCTATCACTAATAGGTCAAGATTATAAACAGCTTTCCTAAACAGCTGCCAAACAAGGAGGAATTTGATTACGTCTCCTTCTATAATGTATTCATCCTAGGAGTGAAGGAGGAAGGAAGAAAGCTGAGTAGAAACAGATTTGAAAATACTACCAACCGCAAAATTAAGGAAAGAAGGAAGGCCTCAGCGCTAGGGACAATACAAACTTACTATTAAAAAGACCTCAAGGTATATTTCTCACCTTGATGTTTTAAAGTTTAAACATACATGGTCAAGCTGTTGAAATGTACAAAATAACCAGAAGACTCCTGCTTCATATACTTTGATACATAATTTTGGAGAACTGAATATTCTTATCAGTTTATTATTACAGTCCTTTTTTCTAATTATCTTTTAACTTACATGTTTTAAAAATATGATTAACAATATATCTAAAAATATATCATTATACATATAGGTAAAATAACTTTTCTATTGGTATAAAACAAATTTTATAGGTTAAGAATCTGGTTATTATTAACACCACTCAGGAATATTAATTACATGTAATTACTATCATTTGCTGTTACCCAGAGTAAAAATGGGAAATAAAATGGTCAGTATCTTTTTAGAAGCTGGTATATTTGTTAAGGATCCATCAGAGAGTAATACAGAAATCAGTGTTAAAGAGAAGCATTACAGTATTTTAAAGTCACCTATTCCATTTTTATTTTTGTTTCAAGAACCCTCTAATTTCTATGTTTCATGTCTATAATTTAGAGCACTCTATTTTTCTATACTCAACTTTCTTACATGTTTATCAACCTTTGTTCTCATTTTGGTTTTAAGCATGTATCTGTGGTAATTGTCCATATGTACTAATGTTGGCCATATATGCTAATCGTTTCAGAAATTTAATAGTATTTACTGTGATGAAAAAAGAAGACAGGCAGAGGAAAGGAAAGGCAGAGGTCATTTCAGCCAGGATTCCTAGATATAGGCAATTTTAATATTGGAAGAATATCATTAAGAATTTCTGAGGGCGAGAATGGAAGAAATAGTTCAGAATATGCAAATCTTTATCCTGTTTCCTTATGTTTCTCTGCATCTTTATTTACTGTGCCTTTTGGTGATTCCATTCTTGCCTAAACATTTTCATCTTAGGTAACAAATTCCTCAGAGGTCAACTCCCAGATTTCCTGGTAGGATCAATTAAGATAGCTTGACTATCTGCCACTATTTGTCATCTATATCTCCCAGAATATTTAACCTCCTAGTTCCTGTATGCTACAAACAGGAACTCAGACTTAAGATTTTTTTTCTGTTTTGTGGGGAATGTGAAGTCCCAGTTCACTTATCTAAATAAATTAAAATATCTACCCCACGTCTTCCCTGTTCTTACATGCTTCTCTCCTGTTTGAATTTTCCTATCCAATGTGTGCTTCAAAAGGATTCCATGTGTGAGATGGAAGAAGTCACTTTACTGCTTCTCAATGTCTGTTTATCTGAAAACTTAATATACCCTTGATATCTCTTAGGAGAAGAATGTCTGCTATTTGGATTACTCTAGTGGAAATCCTGGAAAGACACTGCCAAAACATCATTCAACTAAGACTAGCAGTTACAAGGGAAATGCTTTCATACGTAGAATACTATTTAATGAACATTTACTAAGTGCTGAGTAACGTGCTATATTATGGAGATGCATCACAAGCCCAGAGGTGGAGGGTTTCTGCCTCAAGGTGCTCCTGTTCTAGCTCAGAATTGTGAATTTACTTGATTGCTTAGTCGCTCAGTCGTGTCCGACTCTGTGAGGCTCCATGGACTGCAGCCTGCCAGGCTCCAAGAACACTGGAGTGGGTTGCCCTTTCCTCCTCCAAGGGATCTTCCCAACCCAAGGATCGAACCCGTGTCTCCTGTGTCTTCTGCATTGCAGGAGGTCCTTTAACCCCTGAGCCCTCGGGGAAGCCCAATTTACTTTATTATAATCTTTAAAATATACCCTTTACTTCAAAAGCTAAACGCACTACATTGAACCATATCACTCATAACTAGCTTCAAAAGATGATGCCTCATAAGACTGAAGGTGATAAGTGATTAATAACATGGAGTCTCTCTAATCCATACTTGCTTATTCTGGGGCTGCTCTCTAACTCAACCTTTTATTGTAGGAATACCCCATATGGACTCTGAGACTTTTCAGTCAACGTGGCATCAAAAGCCTTTTACAGCTTCTCATTGCTGGTACCTGGGCTCCCTAGGCTCCTGTGACAGTTTCAGTCACTGGCTGAAAGGCAGTGAGGCAGGGATTAGGTGGGCTCCTGCTTACATTTCTTGGGACAGAAAAAAAAAAAAATGGGCTTCAGGCTGGACATTCTACAGCTAGCCTCCTGTTAGAAATAACAACAGAAACAGGGAAAATAGCCAGACTATATCTTCTGTGCACACCTTAAGGTAATAGTCACGGCAGAAACAGAGAGGGGCTAAACCCTGTTTGAGTAAAGGATCAAGAGGTCATATATTTCCCATCCTTGGGGCAAGGGAGACACTGAAGCTCCTTGGCCTCAAAGGAGGGGGCACGCCCCCATAGTATGTGATGCCAAGGCTGCCTGCCATCCACTGCAAAATGGATTCCAGCCCAGGATTGGCAGGCTACAGTCCATGGTGTTGCACATGCCCATGGGGGAGGGTCCTAGGGTAAGTCAGGTGTGGAAAAAGAAACCCAATAATCGGCCCAAAGTAAACAAAGGCCCAGAAGAGCTGCCCTATGTGAGTGCCTTAACTGACTCTTTGCAGTGCTCTTCGTCGCTAAGGGGGACACCCCAGCCCTGCCCTCCGGGTGTGCATCTCCGCCTTACATCTTTCTCAGCTACACAGACTTTCTCCATTGGGCCCTCGCACTTGTGATTGCGTGTGTCTAATAACAAACTTTGTATCTCTTTTCACAGTTTTTGCCTCCTTGAGAAATGCACTTCAATGGGGGCAAGAGCTTCTAGCCTCTAAGCCTTGCTGATCTAGTGGCTAGTTTCATCCAGGCTACCCAGGTTCAATTTCTGGGCAGGAAACTAAGATCTCGCTTCACATCACGGCTCACTGCTGCCTCTCCAAGATCAATACCCAGCCAATAAAGTGTACATTACACATTCCCTAAACTGCTCAGCCTATTGCCTGAAGCACAGGAAGGGGAGGGAAGAAGGGACTCACACACAGCAATTCAAGATAGGAATCTCTGCGATAACCCCATGATTATCCTAGTCCAGACTTCTCATTTTGGCAGATTATCATTATAAAAGACAACCGCCTTCTCCCCAGTACCCCTCCCCCATGGCTAGTATTTTAACTCCTAGTTGCAGAGAACTCACTTCCCAATGCAGAAGATGTGAGAGATGGGGGGTGGGGGAGGGGGTTGATCACTAGGCTGGGAAGATCCCCTGGAGAAGGGTATGACAACACACTCCACTATTCTTCCCATGGACAGAGAAGCCTGCTGGGCTACAGCCCATAGGGTCGCTAAGAGTCGGACATGACTGAAGCAACTGAGCACACACGCACAGTTGCAACCATAAAGAAATAGACTGTAGGCCAGAAAAGGCATGTCTCCACAAGAAGGTGTTGCTCAACAGCAGTTCTCTCAAGGGGAGTATCTTGACTTGCTTTCCTGTTTTGTACAGATTTTTGTTTCCAAGGATACAAGGCTCCCCTCTTCTAAATAAAAAGCAGGTGTCTACCCAGGCTTTCCTGAATAGAAACTATGATCTTGTCAACTAAAAAAAATAGTCACAACCTGAAAGTGGAGAGTTGTTTTATTTGATAGTCTGGTTTTAATTAAGGCTTATAATGAGTTCCTTTCTAACTGGGGAGCCATAGCAATTAGGGAACAAGGCAAAGGTGGGAAGTGGATGCAGAAAAAGGGAAGGTCATTAGAGCTACTGCAGGGACAGTACCACCCCCTTGAGGTTTAGCTGTGAAAACCAAAAGCATGCCCTCCACCTCCGTGCCCACTGCTACTTCGCCAGGTTCCTAGCTCCCTGGGGAGAGGAGCGTCTCAACCTGACACGCAGGCACTCCCACCTCGGTATCTTCCCCCTTAAGACTTTCTTCAGATACGTTCATGAATAAGGGTAGGGGAGAATTCTGAGATCGTTTCTCCACCTACATCTTATAGTACTTGTAAAATTTACTTATGAATTTGCTTTTAGGATTTAGTCTAAACTTTACTTCAAGTGGAGAAATGTATCATTTTGTTTTCTAGACACTGTACTATCTTTGAAGAGAAACTAAACTACCATAATTCTTAGCCTTGATCCTCTTATATTAAGCTGTTTGTCGATACTCCATACTAAACTATTACAAAAAAGAAAAAAAGGAGCACTTTTGAAGGAAACAAAATTATATTATCAACTATAAAATAGGTTAATGAAATAAATGCCAAACAACCACATGTCTTGTTTGTAATCATGTCTCCAGCTTGAAACAAATGTTTAGCACTGAAACGGTTCCATCCTGGAATGCCTTCCTAAATACATCATAGCTAAAGTAAAACTGTAATTAAAAAAAAAGATAAACACATTGCATATGTGAGACTTGTGCAACCTGGAAACTACTCTAGGTACCTTCTCCTTATCATAAATTGTTCCCTACACACACTTGTTCTAACAACATTTTGGACTCTAATGAGGACCCAGGATTCAAATGTCTACTGAACAGCAACCAAACTCTCATCAGGAAGCCAGTCAAAATATTTAAATTTAAGGTTTCACAGACTTCCATCCGAACAGCTAAAGGAGCAGCACGATATTAGGTCAGCATTTATTCTTTGCATTTATCAAAACTAAGGAGTTACTTTCCATTTCATAAATAAGGGAGTAAGTCTACATCAGAATCACTGCCAATATCTTTATTAAATCTCCAAAGACCAATTTCTGGAAGAAGATAAAGACTCTATATATTGCTTCATTTAGCAGAATATGGTTCTAATATTAAAGAGAATATTAAGATGCACCGCATTATTTACAGCTGACCCTGGATCAATGCAGGGGTTGGGGTCTGACCCTGCATATAACTTCTGATTCCCCCCAAACTTAGCTACTAATAGCCTACCGCTGACTAGAAGCCTTACTGACAGTCAATTAACTCATATCTTGTATGTTACAGGTACAGCTATATATATTTTATAGATTCATGACATATCTTTTTTATATTTCTAGGCTATGTAGTTTGTGAGTTTTTTCAAATTGTCATGAATCTCAAAAATTTTTCTAACATATTAATTGAAAAAAATCCATATAAGTGGACCCATGCAGTTCAACCCCTGTTGTTCAAGGGTCAACTGTATAATGTGTCCTGTGTTCAGAAAGGACTGAGGCACATACAGTGTTAAAGCTGACCACTAAAACCTTGAGGGCCATAAGTGATGGGTTGTATGATTTTATCAGAAACCCAGAATGTTAGATTTTTGGCAGCAAGGATAAATTTTTTATTAAAGTGAGTCCATATTAAAAGAGTTCACGTTTCACCTGTTATCCAAATTTGGAACAACCTGTAATTTTAATCTTTTAAAAATATGCCACAAAAATCGGTAAAATAGGATGATCTCCTCTGATGATTATGAAAAAATTTAGATTACACAAATAAAGAAACCACAGTAAAGATTTTAAACGTTTAAATCATAAAACTAAAAATACACCTTTATCATAAAACACTAGTAAATTATAAAACATACAAATTAGGTTAACAAACTCTTGTCTACCTACCACACGTCTTGCGGAAGATTTAAAGTTATGCTGCCTTTGATATCATCGTGGAAACACATATATCCTAAAGTAGCTAATGATACATACAGTGCTGTGACAATCCCCATGCCAATATTCAATGCCTGGGGGAAGCGTTTTGATTCTTTCATTTGATTTTCCAGTGGAAGGACCTAAGAAGAGAATGCAAGTAGATGAAAACAATATAGCATCCTCCTGATAGGTGCCCAAATTAATCTTTGTATAATATATGCAATACATAATGGTTTATGTATTTTTCTAAATATTACATATTTTTTCAGACTACAGATTTTTTTAAATTCCTAAAATAAAAAGATTTTAAATCAGCTCTTAATACACAAAACTGTCAGGTTTTTTTAAAAAATAAACTTTCTACTTCGGAATAATTTTCGATTCACAGAAAAAATGCAGAGATAAACAAAAGACTCCCATACACTCCTGACCAATTTCTCCTTTTATTAACATTTTCCACAACCAAAGTACATGTGTTACAACTAAGAACCAATATTGGGACATTACAATTAAACTCCAAAATGTATTTGGATTTCACCAGTTTTCCCACTAATGTCCTTCTTCTGCTCCAGGGTCCTGCAGGACAGCACTTGCATTTGGCCATCATGTGTCCTTAGTCCCCTCTGGTCTGGGGCAGTTTGTTGATCCTTCCTTATTGTTGATTACCTTGACAGTTTGGAGGAGCATGGTTATGTAGTTGGCACACTGCCCCTTTATTAATCGTCTGATGTCTTCCTCATGGCTAGATTGGGATTATAGCTTTCAGAAAAGTACACCATGGAGGTGCGATGCCCTTCCTATCATACATGGTGTCAACATGATTTATCGTTGGTGAAGTTCATTTTGATTCCCTGGTTAAGGCAGTGTTTGCCAGTAAAGTTCTGCTTATAAAGTTCTTTCCTTCCTCCTCCTCATACTCTTTTCATTGGAAGTAAATCACTACAGGCAGCCCACACTCCAGGGACTGGGGGGATTAAGTTACAACTCCTTGAGGATAGTATCTACATTAGCTATTTGGATATCTGCCCTATGTGCTTATTTATTTAATCACATATTTGCATTCATAGGGATTCATATATATTTGTTTTATAGTTTACTATTGCTTATTTTGTTCTACTCTCATTCCAGCTTCGGTCATCATGAATTCTATCAGGTGAGGTCCTCTGTCCTTTTGATGTGCATCTGTTCTTTTGGTTTTTGAGCACTTCCGTACTTTCTGGCAGGGCTTCCCAGCTGGCACTAATGGGTAAAGAACCTGTCTGCCACTGCAGGGCATGTAAGAGATGAGGGTTCAATCCCCGGCTCAGAAAGGTCCCCTGGAGAAGGAAATGGCAACCTACTTCAATATTCTTGCCTGGAAAACTCCATGGACAGGAACCTGGCAGGCTAAAGTCCATGGGGTTTCAGAGTCAGACACAACTGTGCAACTAACACACACACAAACAAACTCTCTGGCACTACAATATGCTCCAGATATAGCTTGAATTTCCTTGCTTCCATCCTGTAATCAGCCATTTCTCTGAAGAACTTTTTTTCCTTTGCTGGAGAATCACGATCTGGGCACTAAGCGGGCTCAGTGCTCCTGGGTGCCACTGCTTTCTGCTCTCTCAGCAGACAGAGTTAGTAGGTACATGCACGCATACTGACCCAAGTACACACGTCTACAACTGTTTCTCTATCTATCCATCTGTATCTGTTGTCTGTCAATGAGATGAACGTGTGAAATGTGAAAGTCGCTCAGTCGTGTCTGACTCTTTGCGACCCTGTGGACTCCTCTGTCCATTGAATACTCCAGGCCAGAATACTGGAGTGGATAGCCTTTCCCTTCTCCAGGGGATCTTCCCAACCCAGGAATCAAACCCAGATCTCCCACATTGCAGGTGGATTCCTTACCGTCTGAGCCACCAGGGAAGCCCCAGTGAGATGAATAAGTATTTATACTATTGGGGCGGGGTGGGGGGGGGGGAGGGCTAATTTAGAAGTTTAATTTGTAGGCAAATTTTTGGAGGTTTTGGGCATACAAATTTTACACTAAGTAATAATGAGTATTTACTAAGTGCTTACAGTGTGCCAGGTGTTTTTCTAAAAGCTTTGCATGTAGGATCTCACATAGTCCTCACAATAACCTCATGAGATAATAACTAATGTTATCTCCACTCTTCGGGTGAGTTAGGTCAGTCCATATGAAAACTGTGAGCGATTAACAGAAAACAGAAGAGTGCGGGAGTCGTATGCTCAGAGAAAACCCAGACTGAAAGAGGAAGCTCAAGTCAGGGGTGGCGCCAGTTCAGGAAGGAAACGGGCACTACGTAGGCTCCATCCGCGTGAAGCAGCGCCGCCTGTTCCACACATAACCTCACTTACGGAGCTGATTTGGGGAAAGACAAAAAGAAGACTCAACACGTCTTAATTACTGACTGGAATGGGGAAACCAGGGACACAGTGAAAAGAAATACTCCAGTGTTTCAAGTTTGAGCAACCAAAAGTAAAACTAAAAGAAATACAGAAATGAGGACGTGAAACTGATTTCATATAAAAAAGCAAAAGTATGTGTCAGACTTCAGAGTTGTTGAATCTGAGATGTCAGAGGAACAATAGTTAACTGGAATAGCTTAACTACGGCTTACTAGTTAAAGCAGAAATGAAAATCTACAATTATGGCTCTAACAGGGATAAATGGAGCTTCCAAGAATTAGTAAGAATTCTGTAAAGGAGAATTCAGAGAGAGCAGAAACCCAACTCAAATCGCATTAAACTGTCTCAGTTCTATTTTGTCTGTGGTTCATACAAACAGAAGTTTATCAGTGGTTCTGCTCCCACACCAAACATCAGTCTATGAAACATAAGCTATGGCCTTTCACTGTTCAGTTGCTAAGTCGTGTCTGACTCTTTGCAACCCCATGGACTGTAGCATGCCAGGCTTCTCCATCCTTCACTATCTCCCTGAGTTTGCTTAAACTCACATCCATTGAGTCAGTGAAGCCATCCAACCATCTCGTCCTCTGTTGCTCCCTTCTCCTCCTGCCCTCAACCTTTCCCAGCATCAGGGTCTGGGTCACTGGAGAAGGACCCAGTGGTCCAGGGAGAAGTGAAGTGAGGTCTCTTAGTCGTGTCCAACTCTTTGTGACCCCGTGGACTGTAACTTACCAGGCTACTCTAACCATGGGATTTTCCAGGCAAGAATGCTGGAGTGGGTTGCCTTTTCCTTCTCCACGGGATCTTCCTGATCCAGGGATCGAACCCAGGTCTCCTGCATTGCAGGCAGATGCTTTACCATCTGAGCCACCAGGGGGTCCAGGGAGAAGGGGATGGCAAACCGCTTCAGTGTTCTTGCCCTGAGAACCCCATGAACAGTATGAAAAGACAAAAAGACATGGTCTTTTGACCAAGATCAAATGTAGTATGGGGGCTTCCCAGGTGGAGTAGCGTCAAAGAATCCATGTGCCAACACAGCAAACACAAGAGATGCAGGTTTGATCTCTGGGTCGAGAAGATCGCCTTAAGTAGGAAATGGCAACCCAGTCCAGTATTCTTGCCCGAAAACTTCCATGGACAGAGGAGCCCAGCAGCTTACAGTCCATGGGGTCACAAAGAGTTGGACATGACAGACTCAGTGAGCACACAAACAGCAATATCCTCTTTTGCCCAAATCCATACATTCTAGGCTTTCAGTGAGTGGGAAGCATCTTTTTTAATTTCTGGCCACACCACATGGCATTTGGCATCTTATCTCCCCAACCAGGGCCCAAATCTGCACCCCCTGAACTGGGAGTTCGGTGTCTTAACCACTAGGTCACAAGGATGTCCCCGAACTGGAAACATCTTGAATGGAAATATTCAGGATCTCAGAGTCCTCACGATGTTTGTATCTCTTGGTATTAGCTTCATGATAACATCATTTCACAAAACAAATATGATATGCACAAATCTAAAAAGAATTTATGTTTGACTCTTCCTATGTAATAGTAAACTTTATAACAATTTCAATTCATTTCTAATAATCTAGTCTATAAGATATAACGTTTGGGATCTGTCTAAATATAACCCAGACTTAAAAGAGTAGAGTGAATATAGATCAGACAAAATTAACCATGAGTTAATGGGTTTTGAAGCTTGGTGATGCTTACAGAGGAGTTCATCACACTATACAGGTTTGAAAATTTTCACAACAAAATATTAAAAATAATCTATTCTAATGCTCTCATTTTACTTATTAAGAAAATTATCCAAGATAAAACATGATGAACTCCTGGTTAGTAGAGGAGCTAAACTGTAATTCAAGATTATCATATCAAAATGCAAATCATTTTCTAGGAATAAAAAAATAGAAATAACAACAACAACAACAAAAAAAAACCAGAAACAGGAAAGAAAACCATGTATTTTTAAATGTAAGTAAGTCTCTGTGTTGACTTAAGATTTTAAAAAATAATAATAAAGACTAAATCCTTACCACTCCTATGCCTTCAAAAGCAAATACAGCAGTACCAAAAAAGAGGGGGTATTTTTTCCAACCAGCCACTATTGGAAGGTTGTGGAGATCTGGCATATTCTGGAGAAAGAAAGAAAAAATAAGTTACTTACTTGTTTGAAACAATTTAAAGCAGAAGAGTGAAATCATACACTTATGAGCTTCACACTAGCAAATGTAGATTATAAATGTGAATAATTCTTTCAATAAAAAGTTTAAGCATCCTATTAAAGGTAGCCAAGCTGTTAGGATTTTACTGCCAGAAGCAACTGTCTCCCTCGAGCCCACACGTTCCAGCTGAGCTGAACGCTCCTGATTACCTGCTTCCACCTGTAAGGCCCAGGCTGTTCTCACTGGGCATGGCTCCTGCCATCGCTGGAAACGCGCAAGCATCTTCATCATCTCAGCTGAGAGCTGTACAACCAGCTGCCAACCACTGCTGACAGTATCCAGTGGAACTCGTCCCCTCTCTCCTTTCATTGCTCTTTTGGTTTCTGAGACTGCCCAACTCTGGCTCTCTGCCTCATCACCCTGCGTGGCTCCCTAGCTCCAGGCTTCAGTGTTTCACTCTTCGACCTGACGATTGCCATCATCCTTATTATTTGTGCAGAAGCCTTGACTCTGGCTTCGATGACTTGGTGCTGACTCATACAGCCTTGTTCCAACCCTCACTATCTGGAAACTTACAATCTGCACATCTTGTTCAAGATGTCTGGGTCCAAAGTGGCTACTTCCTCCAGCTACCCCAAGTCTCCTCACCACCCTGTGTTCTCTGCCTTACCAGACTGCAAGTGGAATTCGAGGCCGATGGAAAGCATGAGCAAAGACACTGAAGTGTGACAGCACAGGGATAACTGGGGGAATAAGAGAGGTCTAGAAAAACTTTATATTCTTGGGCTCCAAAAGCACTGCAGATGGTGACTGCAGCCGTGAAATTAAAAAATGCTTGCTCCTTGGAAGGAAAGCTATGACCAACCTAGACAGAACATTACAAAGCAGAAACATTACTTTGCTGACAAAGGTCCACCACCTAGTCAAAGCTATGGTTTTTCCAGTAGTCATGTGCAGATGTGAGAGTTGGACCATAAAGAAATCTGAGCGCCAAAGAACTGATGCTTTTCCAACACTGTGGTGTTGGAGAAGACTCTTGAGAGTCCCTTGGACTGCAAGGAGATCCAACCAGTCAATCCTAAAGGAAATCAGTCCTGAATATTCATTGGAAGGATTGATGTTGAAGCTGAAACTCCAACACTTTGGCCACTTGATGCAAAGAACTGATTCACTGGAAAAGACCCTGAAGCAGGGAAAGATTGAAGGCAGGAGGAGAAGGGGATGACAGAGGATGAGATGGTTGGATGGCATCACCAACTAGATGGACATGAGTTTGAGCAAGCTCCGGGAGTGGTGATGGACAGGGAAGCCTGGCATGCTGCGGTCCATGGGGTCGCAGAGTTGGACACGACTGAGCGACTGAACTGAGAAAACGCGAAGCACAAGTAGAACTGTGTGACATGATGGTGCTACATGACTAAAAACATGTTAGGATCAAAATGGAAAATTTAAATGTTTGGATTGCTGGATAATGCTAAACTGTCCTTCAAGGCTCACAAGTTTCCCTCTACCTAAGGAACATACATTTCTGCTCCACTAACTCCTAGACGTCCAACTAAGGGGTCAGGAATTCTAGAAAATCTTATGAGGTCTTCCTGCTTCTCCTGTTCCACTCACATGTGCTAAAACAATGAGTCCACAGGCTTTGGAATTCAGACAGGGCAAAAAAGAGACAGAGACTCATCATAAGAGAATTCATCATGGACTGCTAATGGAGATTTTAGGACAACTACTTTGGCAGCAATGTCTAAAAAGTCTAATTGCATCAGAAAAGAATAAAACAAGGATTCTTTACCTTTTTTGAGTCATTGGCCCCAGTGAGAGATGAAAGCTATACAGCTGCCCAGTGGAAAAAGCACATATACATACAGAAACACTGCTGCTGCCACTGCTGCTAAGTCGCTTCAGTCGTGTCCGACTCTGTGCAACCCCAGAGACGGCAGCCCACCAGGCTCCCCTGTCCCTGGGATTCTCCAGGCAAGAACACTGGAGTGGGTTGCCATTTCCTTCTCCAATGCATGAAAGTAAAAAGCGAAAGTGAAGTCGCTCAGTCGTGTCCGACTCCTTGCGACCCCATGGACTGCAGCCCACCAGGCTCCTCCATCCAGGGGATTTTCCAGGCAAAAAACACTAAATCTTAGAAATAATTTTAAGGGATTTGCAGATCCCCTGGATCCCCTCAACAGATTATTTTAAGGAAACTGAGTTAAGTATCTCCAGACTACTGATGATGAACTCCGTTGTGGTTATTGCAGAAAGAGATTACAGCCCAGGGCGGTGTCAGCGAGCTGAAGCAGTGGCGGCAAATAAAGCTTCAGGCGTGAAAGAAAATCATTACATCACAGCTAGACTCCCATCTCCTATGATTGGTTTAAGTCTTAAAGGAATAAACAAAACACTGATGAGTTCTTTATTTCATGTTAGGCAGTGTACTAAAGCAGGGTCCTGCATCTCACAACTCTAGTAGGGTAGGCATTACTACCTTCGGAGGCAATGCCATACAGCTCAGAAGCATACTGACCAAGATTCAAAACCAGATCTGACTACAAAGGCTATGCTTTCATCCTTTATGCCATATACTTCTTCAGCTAAGCAGTATCCCCCAAAAGAAAACCTGATTCTGTGTCCTAGGTGACACATAGGAAGTAGGGTCTTTACTTATCATCACTTTTACCTCTAAAGTAAAAAAAAATGTTTACTTGTTAAAAAACATACAACACAGTTAAAAACACGTTATACTTACCCTAACAACATACTGATAAATTATCACAAGACTGATAGCCATGGATATGTTGGCAAGGAATGAAAGCACAAACAGATTCTTGAGCTCACGAATGAAGACCAAAAGAATTAAAAATGGAAGAAAGCAAAGCATATATATTCTTAGGTCAATACTTCTTCTCTCACATGGACTTGATGAATTGGTACTATTCAAAACAAACACTTTACTCTCCAGGAACCCTTCATGCACCTATACAGGATTACCAGGAGAATAAGGAAGAGGGAAGACAAAAACTTCCATTAACTTATAAGCATGGAAAAATATAAAGAAAACTATGATCTATATACACTCTATGATAAATTCCTTTGCAATAAATAAAATACATAGTTTTAAGACAATCTAGCAACCTAGAAATAAATATATATATATATATATATATGTAATTTAAGGATAATTAAAATAGTTTTCTTTGCAAAATAACTATCATACTGTGAAAACAAGGTTCACTAGAAAGTTATGAGGAGAGATTTGCTAATTCGTTTTGAAGCTTTGTGACTGTGATGCTCGTGATGCCTGCAAAGGCTCAATCTGCTTCTGAGATAATCAAAAGTAGAAGTATGCTTGTCTAGAATGGCCATTGGGTAGTCTACTAACACAGTTTTTTCGAAGCAGCAAACAATCTCCAAGTGCCTTTTAGAAATGTACAGTAATCAAAATGAAACTCAGAAATCAGAGCCCAATTTTAAAGGTATTCTATAAAGCAACTGTTGATGAATTAGTATCACTTTCAATAAATATTTATTAAAAATCAGTTATCTTCTGTGTGCTAGACAATAAATTTCTGTCAGAGCAAAAAGCTTCTATAAGATAAACCAACTCTACCTCAAAATTTATTCAGCTATTTCTATAAACCAATGTTTAGCTTCCAAATGAGATTCCATAATTTATAGGCTCCATATATTAAAAATTGTCCCTCATTCAGTTAATCAAATAGCCCAACTTACAAAAATAGTAATGAAATTATAGAGGACTTTAAAAATAATCTTAAAAACTCACAGAAAGAGGCAGATCATAGCAAAATAAAAATATCAGTGAAAATCTATTTGCCCCAAACACTGTACCCTCCCTTGAACATAATGACATTATCACGTCTCTGGATATATAAATTAAGAACCAAAACTTATAGTAGTAGCAGCAAGTATTTTCTGAGTATTTTGTATGTGTCAGGTACTGAACTTTACTCTCCAGGAACCCTTCATGAACCTATACGGGATTACAAGGAGAATAAGGAAGAGGGGAGGAAAAAGCTTCCACCAGCGTATACCCATGAAGGAGAAATATAGAGAACATCATGATTTACATATACTGTGTCAAGTACTGAACTAAATACATGATATGCAACATCTCATTTAATCCTCAAAACAACGCTCTGAGGTGTGTGGTAATATTAATTTCCATTTTATAGTCAAGGAAACTGAGGTTTAGGGAAAGTAAAAAAGAAAAATCGATATAATATCAAGTCAGTAAGTGGTGGTTCTAGGATTCAAGCCCAGGTCTGAGACCAAGAATCTAGTGTGTGACAGATACACGTTCACCTGATCAAAATGCTGCAAGCCTTAAGGAGGGGTCTGCCCAAGGAGCCCCTAGTCCCCTCTGTGACATCTCTCTCCCCCGAAATACAGGACTAGGAGGCCAACAAGTCAGAAGTACAGAACAAAAATCTGACATGATTAATAATTCAAGGGGTTAATTTTACCCTTACCCACAATAAGTAATGTTTAGTGTCACTACAAATGTAATTATCATCTTAAATTGCAGGGACTATACCTACCAGTTTTAAGTTATGTTGGCAACTTATAACTCATACTGGACTAGCAGACTCTCAGGTTATGCCATGTACCATTTAAGAAATGCACAGCTCTCATTTATCTTATAATTGGCCATTAAAACTTCCTATTTTATCTTCTATAACTTGAAATAGAAGCCAAATTGATTGTTTACATCACTTGGCTTTTAAGAAGATATTTTATTTGCTGACCCGATTTTCTCTGTCATCAAATTATTTGCAGCCAAATACTTCTGAAGTATTCAAAGAAGTACCTCCCATAATCAAGATGAGGTAATGATAGAGTTAAGCTCTATCAAGGATTCCTGGCAAGAGAAAAGTAGTCATTTGAGTCATTAGGTGCTTGGGAATTTCACATCAATTCTATCACAAACCTCTCATAATAGTTTAGTATTCTTTGGCAGAAAGACGGTTATAAGAAATTCTCAAGATTGAAAAATAAAGTAAAATAAAAATATCGATACATACCCAGAGCAAGATTCAGGTAAACATTTGAGTCCTTCGGTGCCCTCTAGAGACAGAGATTGGCTATCTAATAGGACTTCCTACGCTCTCACATGTTTACCAAAATGCAAAACACTGAAATAAATATTATAAGATAAAATTACTAAATTCAGTTGCTTCCAGTAGAGCTCAAATTTACTAAATTCTACAATTTATTAACTTTTCAATTCAGTGATTTAATGGTTAAAATTCCAAAGGCAGATGATGTTCTTCAGCAAAGCTATAATGCAGAATTAGAGCTATAATACGCTACATTTGCATACTGCATATAAAATGCATAATGCATTGTATAAAGGCTTTCACAAACCTTTCATCAGCTGAGCCTCACAATAAGGCTATGAGGAACATGGGGAGGTTTTGCTATTGTTCCTAGTTTACAAATGAGGAAATCGAGGTTTGATCAGGAATAAGGGGGTCTTACCCAAAAAAACTGAGAGCATGCACCTGAATTCAGATCTTCTGACTCTAAAGTCCATGGGCTTTGGTATCACAACATTTTTTTTTCTCTGAATGTAACAGCCCTTCCCTGTTCTTCATGCCCACATACACTACTTTGTCTATCCGACCTTTTCTTGAGCATTTTAACGTAAGATCAGCAAGAAGCTACTATAACCACGATGGACCAGCATCACTGGAAGCGCCACAGTACCTCACCCCTGCCAACTATCCACAGTGGCTTAACGGGACCAAGAACAGCTGTGCAGCAGCTACAGAGCAAGAGACGCACAGCTCCATATGGGAACTAAACTCTTAACTCTCTGGTTCGATGTAACACTGAACCTTCAGTTTTAGGCAGATCAAGGTGGTAATAACCTTATGGGTTTAAACTGTAAAAGTAGTAGCAATTAGTACGGTTTAATCAACCTGTGTATCTTTTATTGGAGACTGCTCTCAAATGTGAGGACGCTGCTGCAGAGAGGGGCAATCTCTGATGAGGCTGTTTCAGTGATCAGACTGCTGATTCAGTCTGCTCTCTAAGGTGAGGTGCTTAGCATTGCTTTCAACTTCTCTCACATCTGCCTCAATGTCTTTTTCCATCCTGCTCTTTGGGCTGCAAAAGAACTTTCATCTTTCTATCAACTGCAAGCTTCTCCTTACCTTCCAGAGAGTCACTTTTTCTACCTGGTCTTATGATATGTGCAAATGAGTTAAATTCCTCCATTCAACTTTGGAGGCAACTGATAACATTTCACTGGAGGAAGTGACCAATCCTGAGCTTACAGATATTTATTTTATATACGTATATAGTCTGTCACACACATACTCACAGCTAAAGTCAGACAATGCCCTGCCCTAGGAAGAACAGCAGTGTGGCAGCTGTATGAGGCATTTAGGTTGCTGCCTAACTCACATGACCCGGGGCACACTGCTCAGCTCTGTGAGACTCTGTATCCTCATTCATAAAATAAGTATAATACTTACATTACAATGCAGTTGCAAAAATTAAAGGATATGTATCACAGTTTATAAATACAGGATCATAGAGCATTATGAGCATTATCTATAACTTTAGGTCAAGCTTGTTGGTAGCTCTCTTAGGGGATGATAGAAAACATTCACTACTACCAGGTTGCACAATCCCAGCAAGGCACCATTTCCATTATATTCTGTGTAAATGACTGCCAAAATGGGTTACCGTATCTTGACATTAAATAGCCTCTTAACTGAGTCAGTAATCCTAAAGCTATATGACTTGAAGAATTAAATGCTTGTAAAATCAAAAGCATCATCAATGATGAATAATGCTGATAAAAGCATCAACTCTCTTATTTATAAAAGAATGACTCAGTGACCCTTTCCACCATTAAAAATCTAAGAGGAGGGCTTTATCAAACTATGGCCCCCAGACCAAAACCTACCATCTATTTTTGCAAATAAAATTTTATAGGAATATAGCCATATATAACATATTATTGTCTACAGCTGAGTTGAGATAGAGATCATATGGCCTGCAAAACTGAAAATACTTACTATCTAGCCCTTTACAAAAAATGGTTGCCAACACTTAGAAGAGTGAGTCAAATATATACTTGAAAGTGAAAGTGAAAGTAGCTCAGTCATGTCTCTTTGCAACCCCAAGGACTATACAGTCCATGGAATTCTCCAGGACAGAATACTGGGGTGGGTAGCCTTTCCCTTCTCCAGGGGATCTTCCCAACCCAGGGATCGAACCCAGGTCTCCTGCATTGCAGACAGATTCTTTACCAGCTGAGCCACAGGGAAGCCCAAATATATACTAGGTATAGAGATTCTTTACACCACATATTCACATGATTTTGCACTAAAATACCTACAGAAGTACTCTGGATTACTGAGTAATGCCTACTATTGTACCATGCACATGTGGATAATAACAGTTATTGATTAAAATAACTAAATAAAAACATATGGTAAAGTAAGAATAATACAGGCCAACTATCAGTTAAAGCACATAAAGAAATGTACTTTGGCATTGTGCTAAAAGGAGAGCTTTTTTTTTATTTCAGTGCTTTGCATGTTTGTTTAAACTGATAGTCTCTACCAAGACTGCAAACCATCTATGTTTGATGCCATATCTAAATATGATGCCATAATTGTGGCATCAGAAGAAAATGATTTCAAAAACTGGAGAAAAACACTTACTTGTTTCACATTTTCAGCTAAGAAGACAATATACACACTACAGAATCCCAGCTGTGTTATCACCAGAAAAAAGTCAACCACATTCCTAAAAAGGGATACCCACAAATACGTATTAGTAAGAGCTGAAGAAATGTCAATATATTTTTCCCTTTTAACTATTTTAAATACGTCATAATGTCGTTGTTGTTCAATCACTAAGTCACATCCAATGCTTTGCAACCCCATGGACTGCAGCACACTCGGCTCCCCTGACCTTCACTGTCTTCCTGAGTTTGCTCAAATTCATGTCCACTGAGTTAGTGATGCTATCTAACCATCTCATCCTCTGTCACCCCCTTCTCCTTTTGCCTTCAATCTTTCCCAGTATCAGGGTTTTTTCCCCAAAGAATTGGCTCTTCACATCAGGTGGTCAAAGTATTAGAGCTTCAGCATCAGTCCTTCCAATGAACCTTCAGGACTGATTTCCTTTAGGATTGACTGGTTTGATATCCCTGCAGTCCACGGGACTCTCAAGAGTCTTCTCCAACACCACAATTCGAAAGCATCGATTCTTTGGTGTTCAGCCTTCTTTACGATCCAAGTCTCACGTCCAGACACAACCACTAGCAAAACCATAGCTTTGGCTATATATATGGACCTTGGCAGCAAAGTGATGTCTGCATTTTAATATGCTGTCTAGATTTGCCACAGCTTTTCTTCCAAGGAACAAGTATCTTTTAATTTCATGGCTGCAGTCACCATCTGCAGTGATTTTGGAGCCCAAGAAAATAAAATCTGTCACTGCTTCCACTTTTTTCTATTTGCTTAAAATATTTATTATCTACAAAGAGCATATATTTATGATCTGCATATCACTAGACATATCATTGAGCAAAAAAAGTTATAATACTTAAAAGTTCCCAATTTTCCCATTATTTACTTCTGAAATTCAACAGATTAATGAGTATCTATCTATAAAGTGATTTCATGAAAACATTTCATCAATTATATTAAGCCCATCTCTTCTGTTTCTCCAGATCTTTTTCAGATCAACCTGGTGTGCTGCTGCTGCTGCTAGGCTGCGTCAGTCGTGTCTGACTCCGTGCGACCCCATAGATGGCAGCCCACCAGGCTCCCCCATCCCTGGGATTCTCCAGGCAAGAGTACTGGAGTGGGTTGCCATTTCCTTCTCCAGTGCATGCAAGTGAAAAGTGAAAGTGAAGTCGCTCAGTCGTGTCCGACTCTTAGCGACCCCATGGACTGCAGCCCACCAGGCTCCTCCATCCATGGGATTTTCCAGGCAAGAGTACTGGAGTGGGTGCCATTGCCTTCTCCAACCTAGGGTATTTCCCAGCAAATAGGATGAGCATGTTCCCTACCATCCAAATCACTAATAAGAATACGAAATGGAAGAGGACTGGGAGCATGGCCCTTACCATTCTACAGAGACCTCTCCAGGTTGCTTAGCTCTCTGCACAGTTTTGTAGATACTCTAAACAATTCCAGCCACATAACACAGCGGGTATGGAAGTGGGAAAGGGAAATCACTGGCCAAATGAGCATTATTGGGGTATGATTATAATCAAGTTAAAAGTCAGCCTGCATATTATTAGTATGCAGTCCACACCTCTGCCTTTTGCTCTGGGAACAATGAGCTTGCACTTACTAATTCATTATAGTCTCTTGTTTGACCATTACTGTCAAGCTATCAAGTAGTCTAGTCTACAAGTCAACAAACCCTCCTCCTCCCATGTGAAGCTGGAAGGGCCCTTGCCTATTTTCATTCTTGCCATAACTCTCTTCCTTCACGGTTCTTCAGGGATCCCATGTGTAAATAACCTTGGTACCTTGAAATGAATCCAAATTCCTTCTCTCCGATGAATTAAGTATTTCTTTAAGATCTCTTCACTCACCTTTAATTTTAGTACCCTGTACCAACAATCATCCCAGTAGCTTCTGTCTGAAAGCCATTCTTTTAGACAGGAAAAGCAGACAAACCTGCCTTTAGCCTGGCAGGAGGAGGAGGAAGACGGGGTCCTGGAGGCAATCCCCAGGGCACTGGGCTCTGTTTCCTTCCTTCTCCCGCACAGTCTATCAGGCCGGAAACTCTGAGCAGCTCACAGACACATCTAACTTCCTGAAAATCAAACCATAAACCACTCTACTGATACCATCCTTTTCCTTCTTTTAACTTCCACCACGCACATTATTTGGACCCTGGTTAGCATGCTGTAAACTGCCTATGCTTATTTTCCAGTCCTGTGTTCACCTGATTTTGACTAGCTATGTCTGACAACTATAAAGTTACATTTAAACTATACAATGATCAAAACAACATTATATTAAAATACATACTTCAGATGTCTTATGAGTATGGGCTAAACACTACAATTTTATTTGAAATAGAGATTGCGACATTTTTGTTGCTTTTTTTTCCTTAAAAATTATCAAACATGATTATGTCATAGGTTAGCTAGACACTTTATAAATATCATTTTATTTCAACTATCATTATAATTCTGTGAAGTATTATTATAAACTCACTTGGTAGTGAAAAAACTCAAATAAAATAAAAATTCTTTGACCCAGATCATGAATTTGTAAAATGATAGAGCTGAAATTTGAACCCAAGTCCATTTAACTCTAAAACTTATGTTTCCCCCAATTTTATTTTACTTCTATTAATCTGCTTTATCAGATTAACATACCTATACTGATAACTATATATTAATAACATAGCAAGTACTTACCGCCCCCATGCTGATTGCTTCTGCAGACAACTCCAAGGACTTACTTCCATAGCAAAACTCACAGTGTCACTATACCCTAATGTTGACTTTTTAAACCTGAAATTTAATGACATACATGCATATGAAAAAGAAAACTTTTAAACTGTTCCATAAATCCATTTCTTGAAAAGAACATCAATAAATGGGCTATATACTGACAGAGGAGTTTTGGAAATTTGGAGATTTGCATATTTCTAAAGACATCTCATGAAATTTAAAGTTTTTATATATCTTTTTAACCAATATATTAGTTTTAACCCACTGTTAAAGTTTATATATTTGTTAAATTCATATAATATTTGTGTTTCACTGATTTAAATATTTCAATTATCTAAAAACATCAACTATACTGTTCATGCCTAAACTATTCCATTCTTATAACAGCATTATTTTTAAAAACCCATACAGGGCTTTATAATAGACTGTCATATATTTAATCATCTAATAGCCACATTCTCACTTCTATTTTTTCAAGTACACAGTGTTATTTAAAGATCATAAATGACCTGCCTTAAGTTTTAAGAACATTTAGCAACAACAAAAGTGAGTTAAAGTTAGAATATTAGTTTTCCAGAATAGACAATGTTTGTTTAAAAGTTGGTTCACTATCCAATAGAAACACTTTGATACAAAAATAAAACAGAATATTATTTTACTATCTACCAACCCACATATGAGCAAAGAGCATAAAAGGTCTTATACTCAAAATGAAATTAGTAACAAATGACCATTATTTTTTACCTAAAAGTAGCCCTGCTGCCTCCTTTTGCCCCATATATCTTCCCTGATTTTTTTCATTTACACTATATTAAAAAAATTTGATTTCACTACTTTTAAAAGAAGTATATTTATGCTGACCAGATTTCAATCATATAAAATGCTACCTTTTTCCGTAATCATTCTCTTAGAATTGTCCATGTAATAGATTATAGGCAATACAATGTCTAGTTGCAAAGCACAGTAGAAATATAAGATTATCTTATCCTTTAAAAACTATATAGCTTTAAAATAAATTAAATAGACTTAACAAATTCACATTTACCTCTGACATAGAAAGTGACTGCAACGTACCAAAATGTGCATACAGTGAACAGAAATAATTCCTATAAACACAAGGCTGATTGGTCCAAGCTGTGGGAAAAACATAAGTTTTAAATATTTAAGTTTGATAAAAATTAAATTATCTTATAAACAATGAAATACAGACTATTAATTGTCACTGACAAATTTTAGACAAAATGATTAAAGAATCATTTGCATAATAGAAATTAATGGACTTGATACAGAAAGAATTTAGTAATATTTAAGACAACCACATATAATTATTAACTTGACTATCCAAACCTATGAATGTAGAATATATAAATGCAACACAATAGAATAGAATACAGCGTGATATTTAACATCAGATGGCAAGTCTGTGACAACTGGTATCCCATCATTAAAAGTATACACAACCATAAAACATTATCTAAGTTACTAAAAAGCACTGTATCATCTGGGATTGTACGCAATCTACTTCTGTGTATCACTTGTTGAGAATCACACCTGAGAAACTGTGCCTAGAAAATAATTATTTGAAAAAGTGGTACATAAAAATTTCAAATATTCATTTACTAAAATTAAAGTGACGCCTAGATTATTGACAGACAAAATATTGCCAAAGTTATTTTTATAATGAGAAATTTTTCAGTTTCTCTAAATTAGGATGGACAAAGTCCAAAATGATAGTTAAAACTCTTAAGAAAATTCATCAGTTAAAAAATGTTAAATACAATTTCATTAGTTCATAACTGAATACTCCCCTATCAGGATTCTCTATAATTACAATTGGTTCCAACAAACTCTTTGAATATTTGTTTTCAAAAGATATTGCTATTCTTTTTTTAACTATTATTCTTAAAACCTGAAAACTATACATTTTATTTGGAATCTAAAAAACTATAAAATTTCACCAATACTAATACTCTAAAAATTTATCTGTTGCTATGAATGTATCACCTAAATTCCTGAAAATCCAAAAGGCTAATAAGATCTAACTATATCTGGAAAAATCAGATACTGATTTAGGATCTGTCAAATATTGTAAACAAGTAATTAGGTAGAAATGAAAAGAGTGACTCTCATTTTTAGTTAGGTATTATCATAGTTCATATAATTTTAACAACAATAGCTAAACGATTATCTAGTTGTCACCTGACCAGGTTATATTTGACTAGGCTAGATGTTAACTTGCTCTAATTTTTGTTGTAAATTAAGATTGGTAACTGTATTTTAACTAGAGATTACAAAGATGAGTCTTACCACTATGCCTGCATTTTTTATTGCCAGTGGAAGTCCTAAAAGACCAGTTCCAATATTTCCTTTAAGAAGATGAATAAGAGTTTGTACAAATCTGAAAAGCAGAAGTTGTAAGAATTAAACATTTTAGAACAAAAGCTATTAAAATTACATGACCATGGTTTTAGCATCAGAAGGGAACTAAAAATTTATCTTGGCAAGGAATCAAACTAACATTTCCATGTGACCAGAAGCTAAAGAAGCCAGAAGTTATATCTGGTTCAAGTACTACCTTTGTTCTTTAAAAGCAGAATACAGAGGGTTATTATGGAGATTAAATGAGTTAAATGAAAGTATTTTTGTATATATTAAAGTAATAAATGAAAGGCAATTTTCTCATAAGATTCTTTGCTGCTATGATATTCAGAACAATGCTGAATATTATATACAGCTAAGCTGGTAAGACAGCAATTTATTGCACTATGCAATCATGACATTAAACATAGTTTATCTATGATTATCAACCTCAGAGGAAGTTAATTAAAAGAAAAAAACACAATTTCTAAAACTGTGTATATCATCAAGTAAGATAAATACTAATCAGCTTTTACAATCATGAACTCCCAAGGGATTTCACCTAAGAAAGCATTCCAAGAGGCATTTGGAGAGTCTCTTGGCCAAGAAAACACAAATTAAACTAGGAAAAAGGGCACAAATTTTTAATTTTGAAAAAAAATGCTTATCTAAAGTTTTTATTAGTTTATACTATTCATCTTTGGTCAATAAAAATGTTACTTTGCTTAACTGTCAAATTATCATTAGAAAAATAACTTACTCAAATCTATTAATGATGACAAAATAACAAAAAAGATTTTTAAAATATTCCACTGCTTTCCTGAGACCATGACTGTTTCACACCATTCACTCAACATAAAGAACTGTTAACTGCCTACTTCCCAGAGTCTAACTCCTTAACATTGCAGAAGCTCCATCTCTGAAAATTCTATTCCTCTCAATCCAATCCCCCTACTTTCAAGATTCATAGCAGTTGATATGTATTATCACGTAGTGAGGGGGCTTCCCTTGTGGCTCAGCTGGTAAAGAATCCACCTGCAATGCGGGAGACCTGGGTTCGATTCCTGAGTTGGGAAGATCCTCTGGAGAAGGGAAAGGCTCCCCACTCCAGTATTCTGGCCTGGAGAATCCCAAGGACTGTATAGTCCATGGGGTCGCAAAGAGTCAGACACAACTGAGCGACTTTCACTTTCATCATGCAGTGATGCCTATACACTGCTCTGTGATTTAGATGTTTTTCTTCTTTCCCAAATAGACTATGAATCTCTTGAGGGTGAGGACTATGTCTTACTCATCTTTGTGACTCTGCAGTATCCAGTGCCTGGTCTGTAGAAGATGATTACAAAATACACAGTGAATGCCAAGAGAAAAAGACATTTAAACCCTCATTACTCACGAGATACCCTCTTGATCCTCAAGCTGGTGATGCTTCTGAACAGGCAGAAGCTCCTGCTCCTGTTCTTCATCCGATGTCCCATCAAAATTCTGCTCGTTTATTAAGGGCCTCATTACATCCATATCTTAAAAAGAAAAAAAAGTGCTTCACCATCATTTTAAAAATTGAGTTTAAGCTGGTGTAAATGAAGTTTTTAATAGAAGGCCATGCAATTTTACTCATCTTTACTATTTCCACCCTAAGTTAATGCACATTAATGCTTTTACCATATTTAGAATGCACATTAATAGTTTTACCATATTTAGAAAGAAACAACTAGACTTAACTGCTGGTTATTTTGCTTGGACTAAGCAGTGCAAGGTGAAAAGCATAAGTATTCACTGTAACACGTTTTCTACTTTGTCTCCATGAGGTTTATAGTAAATGATGATAGAATTATGGTATGGAAAATGTGAAGAAATAAGCCAATGAACTTTTATCTCTTGTTAGTGTCAAATCATACTGAGTACATAAATGGCAATCATATTTTTATCTTTTTATTAAAAAGCTTTTTAATATTGTTGTACAGTATTACATAAGTTACAGGTATATATATAGTGGTTCACAATTTTTAGAGGTTATACTCCATTTATAGTCACTATAAAATATTGGCTATATTCCCCATGTTGCATTTGTACATGCAGCTTTTACATCTAATAATTTATACCTCTTAATCTTCTGACCCTATATTGCCCCTCCCTGCTTCCCTTTCCCCATTGGTATCTACTATTTTGTCCTCTATGAGTTGGCCTTTCTGTTATATTCTCTAGTTTTATATATTTTTTAGATTCCACATATAAGTGATATCATACAGTATTTGCCTGACTTATTTCACTTTGCATAATGTCCTCCAAGTCCATACATGTTGTTGCAAACTGCAGGATTTCATTCTTTTTTATGGCTGAGTAGTACTCCATTATAAATATATACCACGCTTTACACTTTCCCTTTCTGAAGGAGATTTTCACTGCGCTTCTTCCAAGCCTCCTGCTCCCTCTCCTCTTTTCCACAGAGACTGCTCCACTCTCCATGTTTGCAGCAGCAAAAGGATCCCTGCTGGGAATTTTCTGTTTATTTTTCTATCTACAGATTATCTGAAGCTTGTGGTATCCTTGGTCTCCTATACTAAATGAATAATTTCATAGATGTGTTTTGTTGTGATCTTGTTGAATTAACAGGTTTCGGGTGAGGATATGTGGAGAGAGAAGATTTAGGCAGCTGCCACTATCCTAGTGCTAACTGGAACTCAGCACAACAGGTCTTCGTAAGAGTAAAGCTATGCTTTAAGATACTGGGAGATTCTTTAGCTTTGATTTTATGCTCTTTGCAATCTCAATTTCCTAACCTAAAATCAATCTGAAATTTCCAGTTATCACCAGAATAAAGAACAATCACATTCATTTAGCAATATGAACTGAAACCTGAGTAATCCCACGTCTGCCAATGTAGTATATGAAGAAAAGGATTTCTACACAAAGATGTTTATCAAAACAAAATACCTGCTGAAAATTTGGAAACAACCTAACTGTGTAACAATCAGGAAATCCATCAATTCACTAGAGTACATCCACTTTGTAAACTATGACACTGACATTAAATTATGGCTTTCAAAGTCTGAACAAAACAGTGATACTATATCAACTGCTGAGGAAGAAAAAGCTAGATAATCACAGCATGAGTGCAACGATGTTTTAAAAGTTAAATAAAAATTTTAAAAAGGAAATAATACAAAATGTGAATAAGTTAACAAGGATAGATACAGACAACGAAAGTGTGAGTACCTTTTTCTGTCTTTCTCTGGAAAATGTAAAAAATAAGGAGAAAGTAATAAACTTGCCTTACTTTTATAATAGCAAAAGAAGCCACTTATATTTTGACAATGGACAAACTAAAATAAAGTAGAAAGCTTCCTTTTTAAAAAATAACATAATGTTGCAACCTAAATCTATGTACTACCATATATAAGAGAAGAACAGTCACTATTTTATCCATTTCTGAGGCAGAGAGCTTATATGCACAGCACGAAACCTTCCAGAGGTTCCTATTTGCTCTGAAAAAATGTGTGGACCTTAAGCTCAAGGAAACCTGTATCTTAACAACTCTACTAGTGCTTTTCACATAGACAGCCAATTTTTAAAATTCTTTTTTAAATCAAATAATATTTGGTCATTGTAGAAAATTAGACAATATAAAGATAAGCAAATTTTTTTAATAAAATGACCTCGTTACCTAGAAACTACCACTGGAAACGTTTTAGAGTACACACAAACAAACATGTTAATTCACTTCAGTTTATTTTCATTCAGCCCTACGGCTTTAAATACTATCTACATGTTGATGACTTCCAAATATCTATCTCCAGATCCGGCTTCTCACTAACTCTAGACATAAATCCCATTGCCTACTCAACATCTGCACTTTCATGTCTAACAGACATCTCAAACTTAGCAAGCCTCAAACTAAACTGATCTTCACCACCAAGCTTGCTCCGCCCAGCTTTAACCATCGGAACTTGCTATCTGCATCAGGACGCCTCGGTTCCATGACACATGGGCTCTTCCTTACGGCTGCTTGAGTGTCCTCACAGCACGGCAGCTGGCTTCCCTGCAAGGAACCGATCCAAAAGACAGCACGGCACAGTGCCTTTCAGGACCCAGCTTTGGGGTCACTGCCACCATTTCCACGATTCCATCACCATTTCCACCGTATCTATTCACTAGAAACAAGTCACTAAATACAGCCCGCATTCAAAGGGAAGGGAATTAAGTTCCTCCTCTAGAAGAGAGAAACATCAAAGCATTTGTAGACATACTACAAAACCACTGCAACGTCTCAGATGATGGCAGTTTCATTCTTCCAGACATGCAGGTCCCTGGAGTTAGGCTTGTCTCCTCTGTTGCACCACCACTCCACATCGAACCTGTCACGAAATCATTCTGGCTCTGCTTTATATATCCAGAGTCTGACCATTTCTCTCCATTCTCCACGCTGCTACCACACTGCTGTGAAGGACAAGTCCATCTGTTTGCTGATTTGCTGAAATAACCTGCTTCTACTTTTGCCCCCTTAAGCCTGTTCTTCACACAGCAGCCAGAGTGATCCTTTAGAATTAAAGTCAGATCATGTCTCTCCTCTCCTGAACCCTGCGTTGGCTCCCTATTTTCTCAGAGTAAAAGCCAAAGGCTTTACATGGACGTCCACACCACTACATAATCTGGCTTTATCACCACCTTGACCATTCTGCTTCAGCTTCCTGGCCCTTCTTGCTATTTCTGTCATTACTCCAGCTGTTCTTTCTGCCTGTAATAGTCTGTCTTCAGATATCCACTTGACTAATCCCCTAACGTCTTTCAAGTCTTTGTTCAAATCTCACTGTTTCAATAAAGTCCATTTAGACCACTTTATAAAATACTATAAACTGCCAAGCCTGACAATCATTCCTGATTTCCCTTACTTTGTTCTTTTTCTCCAAAGCCCTTTTAGCCTAATGTAATCATTGTGGCGCAGTGGTAAAGAATCTGCCTGCCAACGCTGGAGACGCAAGAGACTCAGGCTCGATTCCTGGGTTGGGAAGATCCCCCTGGATATTGCAACCCACGCCAGGATTCTTGCCTGGAAAATTTCATGGACAGAGAAGTCTAGTGGACTAAAGTCCAGGGAGTCACAAAGAGTCCCACACAACTGAGCAACTGAGCACACACATATACATTAACTAATAATAGTCTTACTGTTTACTGTCTGCTTCCTCTTACTAGAATATAAGTTCCACAAGAGCAAGAATCTTGATCTGATCTGTGTTGCTCACAGATGTATCCCAAATGCCTAAAGCAGTGCCTAGTGCATGGGAGAAGCTCAACAAATATGTACTGAATTAATGAACAGACATAACTTGAAAAAAATAATTCAGAAAATTTTTTCAGTTAGTAAAAATATATCTGGCAAATATCTTCCCATGTAACTTGAAATGGCTATTCAGCATATGACCATATAGCTATATCACAATTTATCTAAACAATTTCCTTCAACTGAACATTTAGTCACCAGCTTTTCTCTTTTATAAATGACGTAATGAACATCTGTTGGTATGTTTCATGACTTATTTCCTTGGGAAATATTTTTAGAAGTAGAAATGCTGGGTCAAACAATATGTGCGTTTTTAAGGATAAATATATTACACTGCTTTTACCAGTAATGCATGAGAATACACATTTCCCGACATCCTCACTGGGTTGGGTTCTTAACGAATTTACAACAGATAAACCTGGGTTCCTATCTGAGTACTACCATTAATAAGCTTAAAATTACTGTATCTATAAAACAGGGATAATAGTTACACCTACTTCACTCATCATTGTGAGAATTAAAGGAGACAAAATGTAGGAAAAGCGCTTACACTACTTGACACACAGTAAACATTCAACACCGCTATGTTTATTTCCACCATTACTGGGACTCGAAAGAAATCAACTGCAAAGTGCACAGTATTAGAGGACGTCTACTTGTTACTATAATAAAGTATTTCTTTAAAGACGCAAGCAGGATTTTAGCTCCCGGACCCAGGGCTGGAACCCGTGCCCTCTGCAATGGAAGGGAGGAGCCCTAACCACTCACCCTCCAGGGAATTCCCTCAACTTCTTTTTTAATCATTTAATGATTTAACAACGAATTACAAATATTCCTAATACGATGCTTATAACCGGGAGGAACAATATTATTACTACTCCGATCTCTACTTTTGTTTTCCTTTTGACAGCGGGAAACCATAAACAATGTATTCTCCGTCGCCAAGATAAGACACGAAACGAAAGGAGGAAAACAAAAGTTGGCCTGTGTGCGTCTGATCAGAGAGCGCTGGCCACGCCCGGGGGCGGAGAGTAAACTAAGGATTCGCCGGCTTTCCTGATCCGGGTGCCTCCTCTGAAAAGCCCAACTGTGACAACTTCCTTAAAGCATCGCTGGAAAAAAACAGTGCGAGTCACAGCGCAGGCTGTGGTTTGCCTCTGACACGTACACTCAGTGCACGCCACCCGACCTCACACACACACACATTCACTCACTCACACACTCTCATACACACGGACACACACACTGTCACACACAATCACACTATCGCACTGTCACACATTCACACACACACCCTCTCACACTCACACTGTCACACACACTCTCACACAGTCACACACACGCTGTCACACACACACTGTCACACACACACACATTCTGACAGCCTCTGCAGGCCCGGCTCCCCGCCTGACCGCGCTCTCCTGCGCAGGTGCGGCCCCCGAGGTCAGGCCCCTGCGCGGCCTCGGGCCGCCCGCGTGTCCTGGGACTCGGCTGCTCTCACGTTCGAACGCACGCCAGACCCACGCCCCGCAAGCAGCCCACTGACGACCCCGCCTGCTCGAGCACCGCGCACCCCGAGGCCGACGGCGAGCCCCGGGCCCCCGCGCCCGCGCCGCACGCACCGAGCTCCTCGCGCCCAGCCGCCTCGGCCGCCGCCGGCGCCGCCGCGTCCATCGCTCGGGGGTCTCCAGGACGCCGCCGCCTCGGGGCGCGCGCTCCCGCCGCTGCGTGGCCGGCTGCAGGCCGAGGGCGCCGGCGGAGCGAGCCCGCCGCCCGCCGCCCGCCGCCCGGCCGCCGAGCATGCGCACTGCGCGGGTGGGCCGGCCGAGCCCGCCCCGAGCGCCCGGGGCCGGGAGCCCGAGCTGAGGACGGGCGCGGGCACCGGGATGGAGGCGCTTCGGGGACAACTGGGGACAGCGCAGACCGAGCGGAGACCCGGGCCTTACGGGCGGGGGCGGGGAAGGGAGAGGCGCTCGGTCCTGTCCGACTCTGCGACCCAGTGCACTGTACAGGACACGGAACTATCCAGGCCACAATACTGGAGTGGGGAGACCTTCCCTTCTCCAGGGGATCTTCCCAACCTAGGGATCGAACCCACGGCTCCCGCACTGCAGACGGATTCTTTACAAACTGGGTCACCATGCGGGGGCGGGGAGGGTGCCTTTAAATATAACCACGAGCTTAAATTTGAGGAGCCCATGTATTTGCAAGGCTTTAGCATTCTGAATTCTTGTCTGGAAAATTCCATGGACAGAAGAGCCTGGCGGACTACAGTCCATGGGATCGCAAAGAGTCGGACACGACTGAGCGACTAACACACACACACATACAGAAAGCAATCTGAATTCTGTGGCTCAGTAGTAAACAATCCGCCTGCCAAGACAGGTTTGATCCCTGCATGGGGAAGATCCACTGGAGGAGGAAATGGCAACCAACTCCATATTCTTGCCACGAAAATCCCAGGGACAGAAGAGCCTTTAGCCTGATGGGCTAAAGCCCATAGGGTCGCAGAGAACTGGACAGGACAGGACTGAGCAAGAACGCAAACAATCATTCTATAAGGCACCCTGAAGAATGCGAAGTAGGAGGTAGTACTTTTGCGCCATCCGTGTTGAAGTTCTGACCACTCCTTTGCTGTTGATCTCTCTGTGCGTCTATTTAGAGCTTTAGTGTCCCCTCAAGAAGCACTTCATTTAGTCAGTCTCACTTTAAGGACTTTTTTTCAGTGCCCTTCACAGATGCTTACCCTTACCACAGTGCTGAAAGGAAATTAAGGTTAAGACTAATACTGATGCAGTGTCAAATATTCTTAAGCACTGTACATGGATTGTCTTCTTTTATTCAGATGATCAGCCTCTGCAATAATTCTAGTGTGTTTGTCCATTTTCATGCAGGAACTAAGCACACAGAGCTAAGTAACACTTGCCCAAGGATAGTAATGTAGTAAATGGCAAATATGGACTTCTAACTGCAGCTGGAGCCAGGGCTTCCAGTATGCAAAGCTGGTCCCTCGGGACTACATCACTGGATGAGTAAAGTTTTTGGATTAAATAAAAATAATTTTGAAGTTGTTCTCTTTGTTTTTTATATTCTGTTTTCTGGGTTTGTTTGCTTGTGTGGTTTTTTGCATGGTTTTTTTTTTTTTTCTTTTTCTTTTTCTTCATTGTATTTCCCTAGGGTCTTCTGAGGCAAATTGATTTGTTGTTGTTGTTTTGGTTGGGGGTGGGGGGTGGGGGGGGCGGGGCAGTGTCTAATTTCTAGGATCACTGAGTCAGTGAGCTCTAAGGGCACTCAGGAAGGAGAACATACCTGCTATCTAGCAACCATCAGCCACTCCCTACCCTGATCCCTGGGGGAGGACACTCAGGATGTGAAAGCACAGGAAACTGCCCCCATCTGCAACGGGCATATCAAAGGAACGATTTTAGTGAGCCCTGACACTTGCATCTTCCCTTACACAGAAAAGTACTAAAAGCACTAAACTTGGCCTTGGAATACAGAATGAAGCAGGGCAAAGGCTAACAGTTTTGCCAAGAGAATGCACTGGTCATAGCAAACACCCTCTTCCAACAACATAAGAGAAGATGATACACATGGACATCACCAGATGGTCAACACTGAAATCAGATTGATTATATTCTTTGCAACTAAAAATGGAGAAGCTCTATACAGGCAGAAAAACAAGACTGGGCGCTGACTGTGGCTTAGATTGTGAACTCTTTATTGCCAAATTCAGATTAAATTGAAGAAAGTAGGGAAAACCACTAGACCATTCAGGTATGACCTAAATTAAATTCCTTACAACTATATAGTGGAAGTGACAAATAGATTGAAGAGATTAGATCTGATAGACAGAGTGCCTGAAGAACTATGGACGGAGGTTCCTGACATTGTGCAGGAGGCAGTGATCAAGACCATCCCCGAGAAAAAGAAATGCAAAAAGACAAAATGGTTGGCTGAGGAGGCCTTATAAACAGCTATAAAAAGAAGAGAAAGGCAAAGGAGAAATGGAAGAGTATACCCGTTTGAATGCAGAGTTCCAAAGAAGAGCAAGGAGAAATAAGAAAACTTTCTTCCAGGATCAATGCAAAGAAATAGAGGAAAACAATAGAATGGGAGACTAAAGATCTCTTCAAGAAAATTAGAGATACCAAGGGAATATTTCATGTAAAGATGGACACAAAAGGACAGGAATGGTATGGACCTAACAGAAGCAGAAGATATTAAGAAGAGGTGGCAAGAATTCACAGAAGAGCTACACAAAAGAGATCCTCTCAACCCAGATAATCACGATGGTGTGTGATCACTCACCTAGAGCCAGACATCCTGGAATGTGAAGTCAAGTAGGGCTTAGGAAGCATCACTATGAACAAAGCTAGTGGAGGTAATGGAATTTCAGTTGATCTATCCCAAATCCTAAAAGATGATGCTGTAAAAGTGCTGCACTCAACATGCCAGCAAATTTGGAAAACTCAGCAGTGGCCACAGGACTGAAAAAGGTCAGTTTTCATTCATCCCAAAGAAAGACAATGTCAAAGAATGCTCAAACTACTGCACAATTGCATTCTTCTCACACACTAGCAAAGTAATGCTCAAAATTCTCCAAGCCAGGCTTCAAGTGAACCATGAACTTCCAGATGTTCAAGCAGGATTTAGAAAAGACAGAGGAACCAGAGATCAAAGTGCCAACATCCGTATGATCATCTAAACAGGAAGACAGTTCCAGAAAAATATCTATTTCTGCTTTATTAACTATGTCAAAGCTTTTGACTGTGTGGATCACAACAAACTGCAGAAATGTCTTCAAGAGATGGGAATACTAGACCACCTGACCTGCCTCCTGAGAAATCTGTATGCAGGTCAAGAAGCAACAGTTAGAACTGGACATGGAACAACAGGCTGGTTCCAAATTGGGAAAGGAATATGTCAAGGCCTGTATATTGTCAATCTGCTTATTTAACTTATATGCAGAGTACATCATGAGAAGTGCTGGACTGGGTGAAGCACAAGCAAGGATCAAGATTGCCAGGAGAAATATCAATAACCTCAGATATGCAGATGACACCACCCTTGTGGCAGAAAGTGAAGAAGAACTAAGGAGTCTCTTGATGAAAGTGAAAGAGGAGAGAAAAATTTGCCTTAAAACTCAACATTCTGAAAACTAAGATCATGGCATCTGGTCCCATCACTTCATGGGAAATAGTTGGGGAAACAATGGAAACAGTGACAGACTTTATTTTGGGGGGGCTCCAGAATCACTGCAAATGGTGACTGCAGCCATGAAATTAAAAGACGCTTGTACCTTGGAAGAATAGTTATGTCCAAACTAGACAACATATTAAAAAGCAGAGACATTACTTTGCCAACAAAGGTCCATCTACGTTACTTTGCCGACGAAGGTCTGTCTACTCAAAACTATGGTTTTTCCAGTAGCCTTGTATAGATGTGAGAGTTGGACTATAAAGAAAGCTGAGCACTGAAAAACTGATGTTTTTGAACTGTGGTGTTGGAGAAGACTCTTGAGAGCCCCTTGGACAGCAAGGAGATCCAAGCAATAAATCCTAAAGGAAATCAATCCTGAATATTCATTGGAAGGACCAATGCTGAAGCTGAAACTCCAAAGCTTTGGCCACCTGATGTGAAGAACTGACTCATCTGAAAAGACCCCGATGCTGGAAAAGATTGAAGGAGGGAGGAGAAGGGGAGGACAGAGGATGAGATGGATGGATGGCATCACTAACTCAGTGAACCTGAATTTGGGTAAACTCCAGGAATTGGTGATAGACGGGGAGGCCTGGCGTGCTGCAGTCAATGGGGTTGCAAAGAGTTGGACACGACTGAGTGACTGAACTGAACTGAACTGAACAACCATCAGCCACTCCCTACTCTGAGCCCTGAGGGAAGGCCACTCAGGATGTGAGAGCAAAGGAAACTGGCCCCCGGTCAGCAAAGGGCGTATCCAAGGAATGATTTTAGTGAGCCCATACTCTTGTATCTTCCCTTATACAGAAAAGCACTAAAAGTACTAAACTCGAGTTATCTCCTTTTCTCTGATTAACAATGACCATTTGATGTTCATGCTACCTGCCCTTTGTCGCAGACACCTGGTTCCCACCACTACTACCACCGCCTCTTGGAGCAGCTCTCTCAGGGTTACCTGAGATGCCATCTCCAGGACTTGAAGTCCTAAAAATTTCTGCCAATTAAAACATGAATCTCAACTTTTAGGTTGTGAATATTTTTTAAGTCGACAGTGATAAGTACTTTAAATGCTAATATTTCAAATGTACGCAGTTAAGTAATATCTATGTTTCGTCCTGTTTTATCCTTTTGTGAGTTTTACTGTGGTTTGCCAACACCATTTTTTTCCTTTAGATCAACCCCAATCACTCTGAAATATACACATGCAAACACCAAAGAAAGGTTTTATGTGAAATGTTCTAGAAACATAACAAAGATATAGGGAAGATAGAGAAGAAAGAGCTCCATCATGGATCGTAAGCCATGTTGGGGTGGGGTACCTGTTACAGATCAGTGGGAGAGAATATGCACATCAGACAGGTAATTGTCCAAGAAACCACCCATTGTAATGAGAACACTTGGGACAGTGTCTTGCAAGAGCAACATTATCCTTTGAGAGTTGTTGTTCAGTCACTCAGTCCTGTCCCACTCTGCGACCCCATGGACGGCAGCACTCCAGGATACCTTGTCCTTCACCATGTCCCAAAGCTTGCTGAAACTCATGTCCACTGAGTTAGTGATGCCATTCAAAAATCGTGTCCTCTGTCATTCCCTTCTCCTTCTGCATTCAATCTTTCCCAGCATCAGGGTCTTTTCAAATGAGTCGGTTCTTTGTTGGCAAAGTAATGTTTCTGCTTTTTAATATGCTGACTGGTTTCTCAAAGCTTTTCTTCCAAGGAGCAAGTCTCTTTTAATTTCACGGCTGCAGTCACCATCTGCAGTGATTTTGGAGCCGAAGGAAAAAGTTGGTCACTTTGCTGTTTCCATTGCATCCCCTTCTATTTGCCATGAAGTGATGGGACCAGATGCCATGAACTCAGTTTTTTTGAATGTTGAGTTTTAAGCCAGCATTTTCACTCTCTTCTTTCACCTTCATCAAAAGGCTTTTTAGTTCTTCTTTGCTTTCTGCCAGGAGGGGAGGCTGGTGTCCTCTGCATATCTGAGGTTATTGGTATTTCTCCCGGTAATCTTCATTCCAGCTTGTGCTTCATCCAGCCTGGCATTTCTCTTGATGTCCTCCACATATAAGTTAAATAAGCAAGGTGAAAGTATACAGCCTTGTACTCCTTCCGCAATTTGGAACCAGTCCATTGTTCCAAGTCCAGTTCTAACTGTTGCTTCTTGACCTACATACAGGATTCACAGGAGGCAGGTAAGGTGGTCTGGTATTCCGATCTCTTGAAGAATTCCCCACAGTTTGTTGTGATCCACACAGTCAAAGGTTTTAGCACAGTCAGTGAAGCAGAAATAAACGTTTTCCTGGAATTCTCTCGCTTTTTCTATAATCCAACAGAATTTTGAAATTTGATCTCTGGTACTTCTGCCTTTTATAAATCCCGCTTGAACATCTGGAAGCTCTCAGTTCATGTACTGTTGAGGCCTGACTTGGAGAATTTTGAGCATTACTTTGCTAGCCTGTGAAATGAATGCAAGTGTGCAGTAGTTTGAGCATTCTTTGGCATTGCCCTTCTTTGGGATTGGAGTGAAAACTGACCTTTTCCAGTCCTGTGGCCACTGCTGAGTTTTCCAAATTTGCAGGTATATTGAGTGCAGCACTTTCACAGCATCATCTTTTAGGATTCGGGATAGCTCAAGTGGAATTCCATCACCTCCACTAGCTTTGTTCACAGCGGTGCTTCCTAAGGCCCATTTCACTTCCCAGTCGAAGATGTCTGGCTCACCAGATAACCTGGAGATAATCTGGAGATGGTAATCTCCAGATAACTATCATGGTTATCTGGGTCATGAAGAGCTTTTTTGTACAGTTTTTCTGTGTATTCTTGCCACCTCTTCTTAATCTCTTCTGCTTCTGTTAGGTCCCTACCATTTCTGTCCTTTATTGAGCCCATCTTTGCATGAAATGTTCCCTTGGTATCTCATTTTCTTGATGAGATCTCTAGTCTTTCCCATTCTATTGTTTTCCTCTTTATCTTTGCACTGTTCACTTAGGAAGGCTTTCTTTGAGTGTTAAATGGAATCAAAAGCCATTGTCCTCAATCTTAGCATCAGGATAAGCGATCTGGCAGTGTGAGAGAAAAAAACCTGACCTGTAATGGAAGTCTGAGCTGAAGCAAGCAGCCTGTCTCAATATCTTTACAGACTGATATGGAGATAAGGGATAAGGGTGATCATAAAATTCAAGAGAATATATGGTTTCATATTTCACTACTTGAGAAACTACTGTGACTTCTGCTCCAGATCTTGTAAACTGGAAGAAGAGGTAGGAAAAAGCTGTATTAGAATAACGATATTATAAAGAATCTGACAGAACCCTAGCAATTCCTTTGTTTTTTTTTTTCCCTCACTTTAATGCCTTGGACCATATCTCAATTGCTTCCTCATATCTCTGTTATAACACCTCGCTCCTCATAATTATTTCCCTGCCTGAGTCTTATGCTTGTCGACTTAAAAAAACATTCACAACCTAAAAGTTGAGAGTTACATTTTACTTTGTGGGAATTTTTAGAACTTCAAGCCTGGGAGACAGCTTGAGTAACCCTGAGAAAACTGCTCTGAGGAGGTGAGTGTGAGAGCCAGGTTATATATAGAAGTTTTGCAACAAAGGGCAGGTAGTCTGAACATCAAAAGACTATTGTTAACTAAAGAAAACCAAGTCAAGGGACTTAGAACTTTTCTCTGTATGGGAGGCTGCAGGAGTCTGTGCTCCCTGAAATCATTCCTTTCATATGCCCCTTAGCTGTCCCGGCCAGCGTCCTGTATATTCACATCCTGAGCTCTCTTGGGAGTGGCTGCAGTCTGATGGTTGCTAAATGGCAGGAATTCTCCTTCCTGCGTACCCTTAGGGCTCACCAGCTTATTTTTGAGGCCTACAATCACTGATGATCGTGATATCCATATTTACTTATATGGCAGGAAATATATCATTTCTCATATACTGTGACTGTTTGCACAGAGAAGCTGTATCTTTGTCTCTGCCTTTGTCTCAATAAGGCCTTACAGAGTGCCCTGCATGTATCAGTGGTTCAATAAATAGGTGTTGAAAGTCACTGAATATGGCCTTATTTAGAAAGCTTTAATTTAGCCAAACACATTTATGAAGCACCATCCCTGTGCCAGGGACTATGCTAGATGTAGGGTCTATAATGGCAAAGAACACTGGTATGTACTGGACTTCAAAGTTCAATACAAGAGCTTGCAAAAGCAAGGAACTAAGAAAAATATTTACTATGTGATTACAATGTTAGTGAAGAAAATACTAACAGGGTGCTACTGGAGAACCTACTTTAAGATTAGTAGGCAGGACAGACGTCTCAGATGACATTTAAGCTGACACCTCTGGGTTAGAAGAAATTGGTTCAGTTCAGTTTAGTCGCTCAGTTGTATCCAACACTTTGTGACCCCATGGACTGCAGCACACCAGGCCTCCCTATCCATCACCAACTCCTGGAGCTTGCTCAGACTCATGTCCATTGAGTCAGTGATGCCATCCAACCATCTCATCCTCTGTCGTCCCCTTCTCCTCCCTCCTTCAATCTTTCCCAGCTTCAGGGTCTTTTCCAAGGAGTCAGTTCTTCACATCAGGTGGCCAAAGTATTGGAGGTTCAGCTCCAACATCAGTCCTTCCAATGAATATTCAAGACTGATTTCCTTTAGGATTGACTGGTTGGATCTCCTTGCAGTCCAAGGGATTCTCAAGAGTCTTCTCCAACACCACAGTTCAAAAGCATCAATTCTTTGGTGCTCAGCTTTCTTTGCGATTCAACTCACATCCACACATGACTACTGGAAAAAACATAACTGACTATACAGACCTTTGTTGGCAAAGTAATATTTCTGCTTATTAATATGCTGACTAAGTTGGTCATAGCCTTTCTTCCAAGGAGCAAGCATCTTTTAATTTCATGGCTGCAGTCACCATCTGCAGTAATTCTGGAGCCCCAAAAAACAAAGTCTGTCACTGTTTCCACTGTTTCCCCCATCTATTTGCCATGAAGTGATGGGACCAGATGCCATGATCTTAGTTTTCTAAATGTTGAGTCTTAAGCCAACTTTTTCACTCTCCTCTTTTGCTTTCATCAAGACGCTCTTTAGTTCTTTGTTTTCTGCCATAAGGATGGTGTCATCTGCATATCTGAGGTTATTGGTATTTCTCCCGGTGATCTTGATTCCAGCTTGTGCTTCATCCAGCATGGCATTTCATAGGATATACTCTGCATATAAGTTAAATAAGCAGGGTGAAAATATACAGCCTTGACGTACTCATTCCCCAATTTGGAACCAGTCCATTGTTCCATGTCTGGTTCTAACTGTTGCTTCATCCTGACTTGCATACAGGATTCACAGGAGGCAGGTCAGGCGGTCTAGTATTCCATCTCTTGAAGAATTTTCCAGTCTGTCATGATCCACACAGTCAAAGGCTTTAGCATAGTCAATGAAGCAGAAGTGAATGTTTTTCTGGAATTGTCTTGCATTTTCTATGATCCAACAGAATTTGGCAATTTGATCTCTGGTACCTCTGCCTTTTCTAAATCCAGCTTGAACATCTGTAAGTTCTCGGTTCATGTACTGTTGAAAACTAGCTTGGAGAATTTTGAGCATTACTTTGCCAGCATGTGAGATGAGTGCAATTGTGCAATAGTTTGAACATTCTTTGGCATTGCCTTTCTTTGGGATTGGAATGAAAACTGACCTTTTCCAGTTGAGCTATTTCAAATCCTAAAAGATGATGCTATTAAAATGCTGCAGTCAATATGCCAGCAAATTTGGAAAACTCATCAGTGGCCACAGGACTGGAAAATGTTAGAAGGAATTGGTTAGATGTATGTAAGGAGAAGACCAGCCAAGGCTTTGAGAATAACCTTCCCATTTTACAGATGGAGAAAGGGTTGTGTTTTATACATGTTGATTTGAGACACCCATGGAACATTTGAATAGCATTATCTTTTATACAGTAGTTATATCTCAAAAGTTTCTTCATGTGTAAAATAGTATTACCAACCTCACAGGTTGTTGCGACGATTCAATGAGGTAAAGTATTTAGAGCATTAGCCCATTACCAAGTTCACAGTGCCAACTGAAAAATACAGTCACAACTGAGTGCTGACAGTTATATTTATATAGTGGGAATTTTTAAGACTTCAAGCCCCAGAGGCAGCATCCCAAGTAGCCCTGAGAAACTGCTCCAACAAGGTGGGGGAAGGAACTTCTATATAGAAGTTTGCAACACAAAGGGCAGGTCATCTGAACGTCGGAGATTATTGTTAATTAAGGAAAACCAGATACCTCAAGTTAAGGAATTTAATGCTCCTCTATGTATAGAAAGAGGCAGGCATCTGGGCTCACTGAATTCATTTGTTTCATAGGCATCTTAGCTATCTGGGGCCAAATTCTGCTTCTGGATTGTTCGCATCCTTAGTTCCTGGTTCAGCACAGGGAGTGGCAGGTGGGGCTGATGGCCTGTGCTTTCTTACATCCTCCCAGCTCCTCAGTGCTCACTCTTGCTGCTTACAAGAAAGTGACTGTGCCTGTCCAGTACCCTGCATTGTTCTTCCTAGGCTCAGAAATTTACACTCATAAGGCTGTAATATCCTTGCTTACCTCTGTGGCAAGAAATACTCCATTTCACAACAGAAAGCATCAAATAAACGAACCATATTAGTTAAGTGTTTTTTTTTTTTTCCTTAATATCACTAGAGAGAGAGGCCAACTTAAATTAATTTAAGACAAAGATAGACTTTAATGAGACTATTGAGATCCCCAGAACAGAGATGTGGCTAGATTTAGGACAAGCTGATTTTGATGTCTCTGAGACTCTTTCTCCTTCTCTGGCCATTGCTTTTCACTGTGTACCTGCTTGTGTATCTGTGCAGGTTTTTGCTAAATTCATCTGCTTCTCAGGTTTTCCCAGCAGGAAACATGGTTCCTAGAACTTGCAGTTTCTGTGTTCAGGTGTCCAGAAAGATACTAGTGTCTTCTTTTTTTTTCTAAGCTTTTAAATTTCCCAGGAAAAATATGTGATTAGATTAGGTTCCAATTGGACTAGATCAGGTTCTCATCCAAGACTAATCAAATGAGGTGTGAACAAACTCATATATATTGTAGGTACTGATGAAATTGGGCTTGGTAGATCAGATAGTAAAGATTCTGCCTGCAATGCAGGAGATTAGGGTTCAATCCATGACTCAGGAAGATCCCCTGGAGAAGGAAATGTCAACCACTCCAGTATTCTTGCTGGGAGAATTCCATGGACAGAGGAACCTGGTGGGCTATAGTCCATGGGGTTGCAAAGAGTCAGACATGCCCAAGCAACTAACATACGCACACACTGATGAAATTATGTAGATGACAGTGTGGTGACGGGAATAGTTTCCAAAAAGAGAAATTTAACAGACCAAATCTTAGGTGTTTACTTTACTTTGATTCTCCTCTGTGTGAAATATTACTTTATTATGTGTCTCATGCTCAGTTGTGTCCACCTCTTTGTGACCCCATAAACTGTAGCCCGCCAGGCTTCTCTGTCCATGGAATTCTCCGGGCAAGAATACTGGAGTGGGTTGCCATTTCCTTCTCCAGGAGATCTTCCTGACCCAGGGATCAAACCTGGGTCTCTCCATTGCAGGCAAATTCTTTACCATCTGAGCCACTAGGGAAGCCCAATTATATATCTTAAGTACATTTCATCCTCTTATGTTTTCAATGAATATAGAGATAATTTTTTACCATCTTCTAACTAATATCTACCTTAATGACTTCTTTATTCTGTTGAGAATTTAGAAAACATGCTAACCAGCACTGATTCTCTTAAGAGTTTCTTTGAAGTAATTGCTACTGATAACCTCACTTTTATCACCAATAAGTTTGTTTTCTTTAACTCTTGTGACTGATTTAGTGATTAAAATTAACTGAAAACTGTGACTATAAGTAAAAGAATGCAAGTAGAAAAAGGTAACTAAAATACTGATATTCTCAAATAAAATTTTAAAAGATAGTGCATCCAGAAAATAAGAATATAATGCCATAGGAAAAGGAATGTTCAGAGAACAAAAAGTAAAACAGAAAGACAAAAAGGAAGAACAATAGAAAAAGTAATTAATGGTTCATCTAGCAGGTTCAAGGTGAAGGAAAAATTGAAACAATAATACAACAGAATTTCTCATAATTGCAGGGTATTTTTTTCTGAATTAGAAGGATTGCCCAATACAATACTGAATGCCCAATACCACAGATGAAAACAGGCTTAAGCCAAGATAAAATTGTAAAATTTTAGAACGTTTTATTATTAGAAAATAATGGAGAGATCCTAACATCTTCTTGAGATTAAAAAAAAAAAAAAAAAAAAAAAGATGAGGAGGGAATCATTTTCAATTACAGTTGCATCTAACTGCCCAGTACCAACATCAAAAGCTAGAGGACAGGAGATGTTCCAGTGTCTCCTAGTTTATAGTCTATGAGAACTTGAATAGAAATTGTATCATACTGTTATGTGAAAAATTATATAAATTTCAATTATGCTGAGTTGGTTCATATCCTACTTCTCTATATTTTCATTCTATTAATTTTTAAGAGTTTGATATTGAAACTCCAACTAAAATCTTAATTTATCTACTTAAAAAAATAATTATAATATATAGTGGAACTGTATGTAACCTTGTTCTGTATTTTCCAAGTCACTTATAAATGTGTTATATTTTCATAATTTAAAAAATAAAAGATTATAAACAGATAATAACAGCATAGTATGTAGCTCATAGTAAGCATTTCATATACACCACTGACCATCTCATTTTCCTCAAAATAAATATCACAAGAAAAGAAGAAACCTAGAGGACAATGGAGAATTGAATTGCAACTTCTGAAGTAAAACACATCCAACTTAGAATCTGATACCTAGCCAAACTATCAATAAAATGACAGCACAAAATACACACATTTTAAGATATATAAGAGTTCAAAAATATGTACCACCTATATTCCTTTTCTTAGAAAGCATAGGAGGATTGCTCCATCAAAGTCAAGTGTTCATGTTCAGTCTTGTCCAGCTCTATGAACTATAGCCCACCAGGCTCCTCTGCCCTTGGGATTTCCCAGGCAAGAATACTGGAGTGGGTTGCCATTTCCTTCTCCAGGGATCTTTCCATCCCAGGGATCAAACCTGCATCTCCTGCATTGGCAGGCAGATTCTTTACCACTGAGCCACCAGGGAAGCTCCATCAAAATTAGAGTACATCTAGGAAGAAGTAGATATGAGAGCCCAGAAAGCAGGGATTCAGCATGGGAGAGGTGAAGCCCAAGGGGACACCAAAGGGGAGTTGCAGGATCCCAGCAGTGCAACAGGCCCAGAGAGCAACAAGTTCCAGTTAGGGCAGGAGAACAGAAGGTACCCAGAAGGGATGCCTTCAAGAATAAAGCATCGATAAAAGAAATTTAAGTATAATGTGCTATTTTGCTTGGCAGTGAATAATACATGGAAATAATAATAAAAACACAAAATATAACTTTGACAGAGAATATATTACAATTCTGTTTGAAGATGTGGGTGGGGTGGGAAGAAATGTGCTCAGTGAAGACTGTGGAAAAGAGCTAAATTCTCCTTTGTCATAGTTGTGAGAAAACAGAGAATATCTAAAGCTGAAACATTAGTACTACTGTAGGTGTGTTATTTAGAAATATGGAAGTAAAAATATCAAATAAAACTATCAAGAGTTCAAAGTGGTTGCCTCTTGAGAAAGGGAGTTGTAGGAAGGGTGAAACAAGAACTTGTTTTTCATTACGTCTTATCTAATTCTTTGAGTACATGATAAAAAACAAGCACTAAATTTACAAAGAGGGAAAGTCATGGTTCCTTCCAATTACTAATTTTTGTTAAGAGAAACATTCTAGAAAGTCATGTGAAGTTTATTATTTTTAAAAATTTATATGGTCTCCTGTTCAGTAATTGTTTTCATATACTCTGTTTTGGTCAGTTATCTCTGCGGGGACACAGCAGTTTCAGAATTTACACTTGAATTACTAGCAAAGACTGAAGAGAGTAGATTTTCTAAAAAGCCCTTTGAAATTTTATAGTCAAAATGAGAGGGAATCTTCTTGTGAAAGACTGCTGACCTACAAGAAATAAAGTTTTTAAATATCAGTTTACCCAACTACAGTATGTGGTCCACTGGAGAAGGGAATGGCAAACTGCCGGGGTCCAGCCCTGGTGGATCCAGGGTGATTCGAAGGTGGGGACGGAGTCGGCGTCTTTGGAAAAATACATATTTAATCACAGATATAGAGAGATTAGAAATGGATAGTGTAGTAGGAAGATTAGTGGAGAAAAAGAGGCTGAATAAGTTGGATTACGTGGAATAGTATCCATGCTCCAGATGGGAATTCAGCCAGAAAAACGGGAGCAAGAAAGAAGCGACATGGGGGAATCAGTCTTTCTGGAAACTGATCCGATTTCTTTATTTTGGGGTTTGCTTATATACCTTTTGTTACACATAGGGATGAATATAGAGTCACGTGGGAGTCAGCAGTGCTTCACATAAATGTATAAAAAAAGGTCTTAGGGATATTACATCATCTTCTGGCCATGAGTGAGACCTGCTGACATTTTATGGTCCTTTCTTTCTGATAACCAAAAAACTTATTTCTTCCAAGGGTGTTTTTTTCTTAAACCAGGCACCACCCTCCAAATAAAGTTACATTCCTATAGGGTGAGGATGTAGTGAGTTACAATCAAGAAAGGAATTTATTTAACCCAAGGTTAACAGGATTAATCTTAAAGGTTAATACTTATTTCTCCTATATGCTTAAAGGTTAATACTTATTTCTTCCTATATGCTAGTTATATTCATTATAAGGGTAGGGAACATGGAGATTTAGCAGCAAACATCAGCCCCACAAATGAAAATCCTTTCACCAATGTTCTCCTTAAGATCTATTTAGTCTTAAGATATGATAAAGTTACATTTTTACATAGCAAGGACACAGTGATTTATAACAAAATACAGTGATCTATTACACAAGAGGAAATCCATTAACTCAAAAAGTTTAGTATTGCTAACATCAAAAACTACTATATTTCCTTTTCTATATTCCAAATACATTGCAGTGATCTATTACCCAAGAGAAAACCCATTAACTCAAAAAGTTTAGTATTGCTAACATCAAAAACTACTATATTTCCTTTTCTATATTCCAAATACATTGATTAATATATTCCCACGTGCCTAAGGATATGCAGGCCTGGCGGCAATCATTGACTCAAGAAGAAGAAAAAGCCCTATGCTAATTAAGACTCTCAAAATACTCCAAAACTCTCTGTGCTGTTTGTGGTTGAGAGGTACTAAACAATCATGTGGCAGGAGTATGGATAATCCTGTCACACAAGCTAGTCTGTCAGCAGAGAGGTTTGACCTGAGACATCCTTGTCCCACCCAGAGCAGGGAATTAGCAGCAATTATTGATACAACAAATGAAAAAACCCTTCACCAATATAATTCCTAACCAACCCACTATACTAATAATTTCTAACTCCCCAAAAGAATTTGCCTTTAGTAAGTCTAAAACATCTCATGCCTCTCAGATTGGGAGGCTGTAAACAATCACATGTGGCCGGACGAACCTATACAGGTGGGCTAGATAACCTTCAGAGGAGTTCGTAAGTTGAAACACTCTTGTCACGCCCAAGAATTTTTATTGCCTTGGAGCTGCACGTTTACTCCTTCTCCAAGAAAAACGGTTATGGAGGAGAGCATAAAACAGACTCTGGTTTTGGGGTTAGATGCTCGGGAACAGGGGGTTTCCTGAGGCTTGATCACGCCGTTGCGTATGCCAAGCCTCGTTCCTCATGACCTTTGCCATGGGCGGAGTTCCTCACGCTGGCTCCCGGCAGCAAACCACTTCAGTATTCCTGCCTTGAGAACCCCATGAACAGTAGGAAAAGGCAAAAATATAGGACACTTAAAGATGAACTCCCCAGGTCGGTAGGTGCCCAATATGCTACTGGAGATCAGTGGAGGAAAAAACTCCAGAAAGAATGAAGGGATGGAGCCAAACCAAAAACAACACCCAATTGTGGATGGGACTGGTGATAGAAGCAAGGTTCAATGCTGTAAAGAGCAATATTGCATAGGAACCTGGAATCTTAGGTCCATGAATCGAGGCAAATTGGAAGTGGTCAAACAGGAGATTGGCAAGAGTGAACATCGACATTCTAGGAATCAGCGAACTAAGATGGAGTGGAATGGGCGAATTTAACTCAGATGACCATTTTATCTACTACTGCGGGCAGGAATCCTTTAGAAGAAATGGAGTAGCCATCATGGTCAACTGAAGTCCAAAATGCAGTACTTAGATGCAATCTCAAAAACAACAGAATGATCTCTGTTCGTTTCCAAGGCAAAACATTCAATATCACAGTAATCCCACCTATGCCCCAACCAGTAATGCTAAAGAAGCTGAAGTTGAATGGTTCTATGAAGACCTATAAAACCTTCTAGACCTAACACCCCAAAAAGATGTCCTTTTCATTATAGGGGACTGGAATACGAAAGTAGGAAGAAACACCTGGAGTAACAGGCAAATTTGGCCTTGGAGTACAGAATGAAGCAGGGCAAAGGCTAATAGAGCTCTGCCAAGAGAACGCACTGGTCATGCAAGCACTCTCTTCCAACAACACAAAAGAAGACTCTACACATGGACATCACCAGATGGTCGACACCGAAATCAGATTGATTATATTCTTTGTAGCCAGAGATGGAGAAGCTCTATACAGTCAACAAAAACAAGACAGGGAGCTGACTGCAGCTCAGATCATGAACTCTTTATTGCTTAATTCAGACTTACATTGAAGAAAGTGGAGAAAACCACTAGACCATTCAGGTATGACCTAAATCAAATCCCTTATGACCATACAGTGGAAGTGAGAAATAGAGTTCAGAGCCTAGATCTGATAGACAGAGTACCTGATGTACTATGGACAGAGGTTCATGACATAGTATAGGAGAGAGGAATCAAGACCATCCCCATGGAAAAGAAATGCAAAAAAGCAAAATGGCTGTCTAAGGAGGTCTTACAAATAGCTGTGAAAAGAAGAGAAACAAAGGAGAAAAGGAAAGATATACCCATCTGAATGCAGAGTTCCAAAGAATAGCAAAGGAGAAAAGGAAAGATATACCCATCTGAATGCAGAGTTCCAAAGAATAGCAAGGAGAGATAAGAAAGCCTTCCTCAGTGATCAGTGCAAAGAAATAGAGGAAAACATTAGAATGGGAAAGACTAGAGATCTCATCAAGAAAATTAGAGGTACCAAGGGAACATTCCATGCAAAGATGGACACAATAAAAGACAGAAGTGGTATGGACCTAACTGAAGCAGAAGATATTAAGAAGAGGTGGCAAGAATACATAGAACTCTACAAAAAAAGATGTTCAAGACTCAGATAATCACAATGGTGTGATCACTCACCTAGAGCCAGATATCCTGGAATGTGAGGTCAAGTGGGGCTTAGGAAGCATCACTACGAACAAAGCTAGTGGGGGTGATGGAATTCCAGTTGAGGTATTTCAAATCCTCAAAGATGATTCTGTGAAAGTGCTGCACTCAATATGCCAGCAAATTTGAAAAACTCAGCAGTGGCCACAGGACTGGAAAAGGCCAGTTTTCATTCAAATCCCAAAGAAAGACAATGCCAAAGAATGCTCAAACTACCACACAATTGCACTCATCTCACACGCTAGTAAAGTAATGCTCAAAATTCTCCAAGCCAGGCTTCAGCAATTCATGAACCGTGAACTTCCAGATGTTCAAGCTAGTTTTAGAAAAGGCAGAGGAACCAGAGATCAAATTGCCAACATCTGCTGGATCATTGAAAAAGCTAGAGAGTTCCAGAAAAACAGCTATTTTTGCTTTATTGACTATGCCAAAGCCTTTTGATTGTGTGGATCACACCAAACTGTGGAAAACTGTCTAAGAGATGGGAATACCAGACAACTTGACCTGCCTCTTAAGAAATCTGTATGCAGGTCAAGAAGCAACAGTTTTGAACATGGAACAATAGACTGGTTCCAAATAGGAAAAGGAGTATGTCAAGGCTGTATATTGTCACCCTGGTTATTTAACTTCTATGCAGAGTACATCATGAGAAACACTGGGCTGGATGAAGCACAAGCTGGAATTAAGATTGCCAGGAGAAATATCAATAACCTCAGATATGTAGATGACACCACCATTATGACAGAAAGTGAAGAAGAACTAAAGAGCCTCTTGATGAAAGTGAAAGATCAGAATGAAAATGTTGGCTTAAATCTCAACATTCAGGAAATTAAGATCATGGCACGCAGTCCCATATCTTCATGGCAAATAGATGAGCAAACAGTGGAAACAGTGGCAGACTTTATTTTCTTGGGCTCCAAAATCACTGCAGATGATGACTGCAGCCATGAATTTAAAAGATGCTTAACCCTTGGAAGAAAAGTTGACCAACCTAGATAGCATATTAAAAAGCAGAGACATTACTTTGCCAACAAAGGTCCATCTAGTCAAGGCTGTGATTTTTCCAGTAGTCATGTATGGATGTGAGAGTTGAACTATAAAGAAAGCTGACTACTGAAGAATTGATGCTTTTGAACTGTGGTGTTGGAGAAGACTCTTGAGAGTCCCTTGGACTGCAAGGAGATTCAACTAGTCAATCCTAAAGGAAATCAGTCCCGATTATTCCTTGGAAGGGCGGATGCTGAAGCTGAAACTCCAATTCTTTGGCCACCTAATGTGAAGAGCTGACTCATTGTAAAAGACCCTGATGTTGGGAAAGATTGAAGCCTGAAGAAGAAGGAGATAACAGAGGATGAGATGGTTGGATGGCATCACCAACTCGATGGACATGAGTTTGAGCAAGCTCCAGAAATTGGTGATGGACAGGGAGGCGTGGCATGCTGCAGTCCATGGGCTTGCAAAGATCGGACAGTACTGAGCCACTGAACTGACTGTACTGAAGTCAGCAGATACTGAAGAAAATGTTACTTTGATTTTGGCCAAACACTCAGGCTTCTGATCAAAAATTTAAAAAAGAGGCATGCTGGATAGAGTGGTACACAGTACCAAGTGAAGGCCCCTGTTGCATGTCAGTCATTCTGCTTATTCATTTGTCATCTCCAGCCTTTCCTCCCCTTTCTTCAAGCTGTTAAATTGAAAACAGAATTTTCTGCAGTCCCCTCCTCTCTTCTTCCCTCTCCCGTGTCCAGTTTTTGTAGGTCCTTACTGAGATTTTACTGTCCTAGAGCTGAGCCATCAGACTGTAAATCATCCTGGAAAAACTGTCCATCAAGGCTCCATTTTTCTGCCAATGGCTTAGTTTAGCTCTGTTTGGTCCCTTTAACTAGATTCATGCTCTTTACCTTTTCTTCTGAGTCATATTAAAAAGGTGTGAGTTCTCGTATCACAATGGTCTAGTTAAAAGTAGTAATAGTAATAAAACTAACAACAAGGGAATTGACTGCCATAGAGGCAGGCCCAGTGCTAAGTGAGTCTCACTCAGACATGACCTCATTTATCCTGTACAACAACCCGATCAGGCAGGTATTATATTACTCCACTTTTTAGCCAAAAAAAAAAACCCTGAGGCTTAGGCAGATTAATCAGTTTGCCCTAGTTTCACAGCTGAAAACTAAGTTCAATCGCAACATTAGAATGTGTGCTCCAAACCACTGGGCCTCCCAGCAGCTTGAGGAAGGGCCTGACTTCTGAGCTGGTAGGTCATGGGTGCAGTTTCATACTGCAGGCCACTGGTTGGTGGTGTGATTGAGTCACTAGAGCCTTGTATGTGTCCGTCTGTCCATTCTCAGAGAGCTAATGAAGTGTTGGGTAAATCATCAGGAAATCAGGTAAATGAGTTTCACTGTTGGAGCTTAACTCTGATATAATGTCACCACTGACTTGATGGACACGAGTTTGAGCAAGCTCCGGGCATTGGTGATGGACAGGGAAGCCTGGCGTAGAGTCCATGGGGTCACAAAGAGTCGGACATGACTGAGTGACTGAACTGAAGTGAACTGAACTGAACTGAACTCACATATTCAACATTGTTCTCTGAAAATATTACTCTGTGAAGGGCAGTAGAAAAAGTGATTATGGCAAGTGCTAGGAAGCCCATACTTATTTTCCCACATTATTTACTTCTCTTGGTGGTTAATATAAATGGTTGTTGTACTTTAGTTGCTAAGTCATGTCAGACTCTGCGACCCCGTGCACTGTAGCCCATCAGGCTCCTCTGTCCATGGGATTTCCCAGGCAAGAATACTGGAGCGGGTTGCCATTTCCTCCTGCAGAGGATCTTCCCTACCCAGTGATGGAGCCCGTATCTCCTGCAACGGTAGGTGGATTCTTTACTGCTGAGCCATCAGTAAAGTCCAATATAAATGGTAAGAAGGCTTTAAAGCTTGAAATAAATCCCAGGTGTCCTTCTAAAAGGCTCAAAAGGAAAAAAAGTATTTTCAAAAATGTGCTTCTTTCCATTTTAAGCATTATGTATTGGTTAAACATTAACCTACAAGGAAGTGATTTAATCTGTGTTGTCTTCTAATGAAACTATTGTCATGCTGAGTACAGAAGTCTGGGTTTTCTCTGGACACTAAAATTCATTATTCTCACATGTAAAATCTAACTTGATAAGTCCCCTCTGTTTCACGATTTTAACATCAGGCTCTGGTTAGGGATTTGATTTGATACGCTGTCCCTGTCAGCTCTTATGTAGCCTACTTTTTATCACAGTTCAAAGGCAGTACGTGACCGACTTGCTTATGGTAAGTAGGTCACCAGAGACACGTCAGACCTGAGCAATCCTCGAATTCCTGCTACTTAGAACACTCTCCATGGTGATCTGAGGAGCTGGCTCACAACTTAATAACGTTGTTGGGTGATATCAGCAGCCTTGGGAAGGAGTAGAACCAACCATACCCCACTAGGGAAATCTGCCTAAGAGGTACCGATCCCCAGTGGACCTCATTAGAGAAAATTCATACAAGCACATAGCCTGCTTTTCTAGTAAAAAGAAGTGGCATGAAGTTAGAAAGCTTCCACTTAGGAGACAGGAAATGTCCCAGTGAGAAACTTGCATTCCAGCTAACATCCTCAGAAGTTTATAAGACAAGTGTGTTAGTTGCTCAGTCGTGTCCAACTCCTTGTGACCCCATGGACTGTAGCCCACCAGGTTCCTCTGTCCATGGAATTCTCCAGGCATGAATACTGGAGTGGGTTGCCTTTCTCTTCTCCAGGGCATCTTCCCAACCCAAGGATCAAACCCAGGTCTCCTGCTTTGCAGGCAGGTTCTTAATCATCTGGGCCACCAGGGAAGCCCTTTAAGACAACAAGTCCTGACAAAAAGATACCCTTAAAAGAGAGTGTCCCCAACCTGTTTCCTTTAAGGCCAGGCTATAGCCAATCACAGTAGACCCCATTTATATGGCTCTGTTCCTATCAATTTTGTTTCTCAGGCATAATAACACATAATTGTTCATTGTTTGATTTTTCCTTCATAAAATGGCTGAGTACTTTGACTTGATTTTCTCAATAGGCTGCATCCATTTTATAATAGATTAAATCAAATATGGACTTCTTAAAGACAGGCCCATTGTATTAAGTCAGAGAAGTGAGAAATTTGCCAAGGAACAGTTCATTTTGCAAAATATAAATGTTTTCTAATTTATAGTCTAATCAGCCCTTTGAATCTACATTAATTGCATCAAGAAATTCTTTACCTTCTAAAAGTTTGACTAAAGTCAAACTTTTTAATCTTCATTGGTCATCATTCAAATGTGGCTTTTGAAGGAAATAAAAAACAAAGTTCTTTATATCACAACATTTAGCTGTTTAAAAATAAGGCTCTTAATCTACATTAATTGCATCAACAAATTCTTTACCTTCTAAAAGTTTGACTAAAGTCAAACTTTTTAATCTTCATTGGTCATCATTCAAATGTGGCTTTTGAAGGAAATAAAAAACAAAGTTCTTTATATCACAACATTTAGCTGTTTAAAAATAAGGCTCTTAATCTACATTAATTGCATCAACAAATTCTTTACCTTCTAAAAGTTTGACTAAAGTCAACCTTTTTAATCTTCATTGGTCATCATTCAAATGTGGCTTTTGAAGGAAATAAAAAACAAAGTTCTTTATATCACAATATTTAGCTGTTTAAAAATAAGGCTCTTAATCATAATCTTTATTTACATGTCAATTACCACAACTTGATTCTGATATAGAAAATAAACTTATGGTTATCAAAGGGTAAAAGTTGGGGAGGGATAAATCAGGGGTTTGGGATTAACAGATGCACAGTACTGTATATAAAATGGATAAACAACAAGGATCTTTATAGCACAGGTTTTCACTTTTCATTTTCGTTCATTGAAGAAGGAAATGACAACCCACTCCAGTGTTTTTGCCTGGAGAATCCCAGGAACAGGTGAGCCTGGTGGGCTGCTGTCTATGGGGTCGCACAGAGTCAGACATGACTGAAGCAACTTAGCAGCAGTAGCAGCAGCAATAACCTGTTACAAGATGGTAGGAAAGACTAAAGGCAGGAGGAGAAGGGGATGACAGAGGATGAGATGCTTGGATGGTGTCACCAACTCGATGGACATGAGTTTGCGCAAGCTCCGGGAGTAGGTGATAGACAAAAAAGCCTGGCATGCTGCAGTCAATGGGGTTGCAAAGAGTTGGATATTACTGAGTGACTGAACTGAATTGAATAATTTATACTAGAAAAGAATCTGAAAAAGAATATATATGTGTACATATGAAACTGAATCTCTATGCTGTCCACCTGAAACATTGTAAATCAACTCTACTTCAATTTTTAAAATCGTAAAAACAAACAAAAAAAAGCCCTTGATTCTGAACTCTAGATCTCCATGCATAAAATTCACCTGGTCTCATACTTCTGGACTTGAACTACTACAGTAGAGAAGGGGTCAGAGTAGACTTTTCACTCAAGGCAGTTAGGTTTCCCAAGCATAAGAGGGTACCTTTTGGAGTTGACCATAAATTACAGCTTCATATTATACAAAACTGCCTCTCAAGTGCCATACAGCTTGATTTCTTTAGGCACATCCTGGAAAAATGAAGCCATTAGCACACACGGGGCTGAATTCCAGGTTGTTACAACAGAGTGGTCAAAGAATCACCCTCTCCCTAAAAGCTCTTCTCCTGTATACTATCCAAACCAATAGAAGAATGTGTTGTTAACTGCCGATATTCACAGGAATTGGTTCCTTGCCAGAGTCTTGAAACACATTTAATGGGTTTATAAAGATTTGCCACTAAACCATCTATTGTCTTTATAATTATCTTATTTTATGGTTGAGAAAGAAATATAAAGCTGTGCTTTAAAAAAATAGAACTACCGTATGATCTAGCCACCCCATTACTGGGCATATATACCAGAGAAAACCATAATTCAAAAGATACATGCACCCCAGTGCTCATTGCAGCACTATTCACAATAGTTAGGACGTGGACGCAGCCTAGATGTCCACCAGGAGAGGGATGGATAAAGAAGATGTGGCACACAGATACAAGGAAATATTACTCAGCCATAAAAAAGGAATGAAATTAGCTTGTTTGTAGAAATGTGGATGGATCCAGAGACTCTCATACAGAGCGAAGTAAGTCGGAAGGAGAAAAACAAATATTCAATAACAGATATATGTGAAATCTAGAAAAAAGTGGTACAGATGAACCTGTTTGCAAAATATAGATTGAGACACAGACGTAGAGAACAAATGCATGGACACCAAGAGGGGAAGGCAAGGGTGAGATGAATTGGAAGATGGGGATCGACACACATACACTGTTGATACTGTATGTAACTAATAAGAACCTACTGTACAGCTTGGGCAACTCTGCCAAGTGCTCTGTGGTGACCTAAATGGGAAGGAAATCTAGAAAAGGGGACATGTGTATGCATATAGCTGATTCACTTTGCTGTACAGTAGAAACTAACACAACATTGTAAAGCAACTAAACCCCAGTAAAAATTAATTTTAAAAAAGTCTGCTTTGCAACAGAACTTTGTCTCAAGGCTAGCGTAACACACAGACATGTCTTAATACCTTAAGTGAATATTCCTCAAGCAAATTGCTATTTGCATGCCCCCACGTGCCCACTTCTACAGTTTATTGATATCTTTGCTATAGCAGAGATTATTTCTCTGATTGTTTCTTCTTTTTCTTTCATTGAAATACAGCTTTTGCGCGTGGAAACCTAGCCATCTCTGCTATATGACTGGACTCGGGCCAATGAGATTTGAGCAGAAAGAATATACGCAGCATATCATTCTTGCCCCTGAATCACGCAAAGAAGGGCAACACTGTAGGGATGATGAGCACAAATCTTATGTGGTAATTCAGGAAAAATGATTCTTTATGTCAAATGCATTTGCATTCTATACCACACTCTTGGATATGGCCATGCATATTAATATATTAAAGGCTACAAAACACTTCTTTTTAAATACAACTGTTGAGCTTTGTTTAATCTGGTGTTTCTCAAACTTATTTGACCATGGAACTCTTTTCACATAACATCTATTTATAGAGACTTTACTATTCCAAAAATCAAATTTTAGGAAATTCTGCTTTAAAACTGTGGCCCTCGAACTTTGACATTCATTAGAATCACCCTGGTGGGCTTGTTAAAATGCAAATAGCTGGGAGACACCCTCAGCATTTCTGAGTCAGTAGGTCTGTGGTGGGAGCCAAGAATTCCTAAATCTAAAAGCCCCAGGTGGTGATGATGATGTCACTGTCTATGGACCATGCTTTGAGAACTGCTTTTAAAGAGTAGAGAAATTCCATCAGGCTCTCTCATGTTATTTCCTACAATGATGCTTCGCAAACTTGAATGTGCACACCACTCACCTGGTGTTCTTTTAAAAATATAGATTTTGGTTTATAGTAGATCTGGGATAGGGCCTAAGATTCTGCATTTTAAAAACACAAGGGTGCTGTTGGTCCCTGGACCCAACTTTGTGAAGTAAGTCAATAGAACATGATACTGCCCAAGCTCTTTTGCTCTCTAAGTAATGAGACATCCATCTATTACAATTTCTGGTAAGTATCTCTATGTAATCCAAGTTTACTTTTCTAAGTAAACTAGTTCCCTTTATGTATCTGCTGCTGCTGCTGCTAAGTCGCTTCAGTTGTGTCCAACCCTGTGCGACCGCATAGATGGCAGCCCACCAGACTCCCCAGCCCCTGGGATTCTCCAGGCAAGAACACTGGAGTGGGTTGCCATTGCCTTCTCCCTTTATGTATCTAGATGAGCACATAAATTTTTCACGTAGTATTTGTACTCACCATCCCTAGAGTATCATTTCCACTGCAAACCTTAGGCTACCAGCATCGCTCTGCAAGCTAAAACACTGACTTCATGCCCCTAGGCCTCTAAGAAGTCTGGTAATCAATAACCAGATTAGGATAGGTTTTTTGGTAATGTGTTGAGAAGTACAGAGAGAGTTCAGGTAATTTTTACTAAAGTTAATAGCTCTTCTATTTGGGGGAAAAACCCAGAATGGTTCCATGTACAAAATATGCTTCTCAAAATCAACAACTGTTCACAGATAACTGAACCATTTAGATGGAGGAGGGACAATAATATATAGCTCATTTGCCCAATCCACTTGGGAAGAAATACAGTCCATATACAAGAGCACTTACCCACACACAGCTGTATATGCCATGGGCCACCTGGACTGAAGAACTTCTCAGTGCAACAGGGATTAAAAATGAGTAGAGGTGCCTTCTAGTTGGGCCCGTGATACATTTCCCAGTAAATCTGAAAGTCTGTAGTAGACAAGGCATAGCAGTTCTCAGGAAAGGGAAAGCCATGGGATTTGAAGGGCAGCAAGAATACTTCCCAGAGCAGCTCACCTATGACTGAACCCTGAAGATAAGGTCAGGATTTGGGAAGGTCCTGGAATGACCACTTGACTGGAGAAGTCAGAAAACAGCAGATGCAGTCAGTGTGATGACCCCCCACCTACACACACACACACACACACACACACACACACACACACTCCGAGTCACACTCCCAGTCGGTGTGATGACCCCCCACCTACGCAAACACTCACACACACTCACAATCAGTGTGATGACCCCCTCACCTACACACACACACACACACACACACTCATACACACAGTCAGTGTGATGACCCTCTACCTACACACACACACACACACACACTCACACACACTCCCAGTCAGGGTGATGACCCCCACCTACACACACACACACACACACACATTCATACACACTCACAGTCAGTGTGATGATCCCCACCTACACATACACACACACACACACTCACACACACTCCCAGTGTGATGACCCCCACCTACACACACACTCACACACACTCCCAGTCAGGGTGATGACCCCCCCCCCCCCCACCACACACACACACACACACTCCTAGTTCAGGTATTAGCTTCAGTGTACAGGCTGAGTCCACACCTCTCCACTGTCACGGAGCCTAACTTTTTTCGCCAACCCAATGCCTGACTTGCTCTTTCAATTGAGAAGCCTACTCTTACATTAGGTCACAGTATAGAGACTTACTGAATACCTTGGTCACTTCCACATTAATCCGGCACGTCCAGAGGATCATTGCACTTACTCTCAGGATTCACACCTTCTCTTCTAACACTAAGCTGCAGTCGAAAAGAATGGCTGCCTCTGACCACATCTCCAGTGGGTCTATACTCTGATAGTATAGCTAAGGTCCTAGTTTGCTTGGGATAGCCTCAGTTTACTCTGTTGTTTGGCAGGTCCCAGTTTGAATAGAAAGACACATGGCCACCTTCTGCACAGTGCTAGTCACCTTCCAATATGTGGGCATGTGCCCAGAGAGCCACTCTTGCCGCTTGCCCCAGCAAACTGGGTCTACATTTCTGCTACTGTTCACAGGGATGTAATGATGGGCCAGTACTGTCACCCCCACCAGGAGTGCAGATTTGGGTAAGGCCACTGCTCTTTGAAGGGCTTCCCAGGTGACTCAGTGGTAAAAGAATCTACCTGCCAATGCAGGAAACACAGGAGATGCCAGCTTGATCCCTGGATAGGGAAGATCCCCTGGAGAAGTAACTGGCAACACATTCCAAAATTGCCTGGAAAATCCCATGGACAGAAGAGCCTGGTGGGCTACAGGGGCCTCAGACACTTAGGCACGACTGAGTGACTGAGCACACACTGCGCTCTGAAATTCATCCTTTGAAAACAATTTAAATAGCCGCCTGGCTGACAGTAGCAACAAATCTAGGTATCTTGACTTTTAACAGTGTTATGCTTTTCAAAGAGCCCAGCTAACACCATCACAAATTCTGCCCTGGCTCAGCAGCTCTGGTCTTGAATTCTCAGAGGGAAATTGGAGTACCTGGGGCTGCTACCCAGTGACCCATTCCCTCTTTACAAGGCTCAGAAACAACTGGAGAGGTGCGCTAACCAAATGTCAGACATAAAAGTGACAATAAGCAAACAACAGGAGGGAAGAAGACAAGACAGGTCAGAAGCAGCCCCACACTACACACCTGCTCCAAGGGCAGACAGACCATAGAGTCCTGGCAGACTGTATGCACTACTCACGTTAATGTCTCCTTCTCCCAGCTCTAATTGAAAATCTCTCGCTACTTTTAATTTAAAGGACTCTGAGTCAGGCTTCTCCCCTGCTCAATTCTGAGACAAAAACATGCTGGGCAAGAAGGCTGGAAATGGCCTTTAACTGCTGGGTCTGGTCGGGTTGGCAAGTAATATAGATCATTTAGAACTCAATTTAAAGGAGTAAAAATATGAGAATATACTGTGAACAAGACCAAGTGGGGACTCTAGGGTTTTGAATATAATGTATTCCTTGACCAACACAGAGTTCACCAACAAAATTGCACTTACCAGGAGAGGTGAGGGAAGGGTAAAAATAAGTAGAAAATGAAATAGAATCTGACAAGTACCCTAAAGGAGTAGAAACAAGTGCAATGGAAACAAAAGAAGGAGAGAGTAGCTTTGACTTAGGGGAAGGTAAAGATTCATGGAGGTAGAAATTTTTATTTTATATTCTCATAATAAAAAACTTCCACTAGTATTTATGGAGGGTTTATTAACACTCAAGAACCATTCTGAGTGCTTTAAATGTATTTTTATCTAAATCAGTCTCATTTAAACTTGCCCTTGAATGAAAGTTATAATTAAGAGAAACAGAAACGAAGAAGAAAGGGTATTCCTGGTAGCAGGAACAAACTGATGAAAGGTGTAACATTGGGAGGCATTCAGGAAACAGCTACAGTCATCATCACTCAGGGCAGACTTTGGGGTATGTAAAGAACAGGGAGGTAAGGCTCAAAGCAAAAAATTGGTGCCTAAAGTATCACAATAAAAAAACTGAGGCTTATTCACTAGGCATTGAGGTCCTGTTGCTGCAGTGACTCGGTCATCAGAATTGCTTGACAGGCTTTCTCAAAACCCACATGCCCTTGTCCTACTCCCAGAGACTAAGTCTCATTCAGAGTTGAGGATTTCAAAACTCCTGGGTGATTCTGGGGGACATCCCAGTCAAGAACCACTAATCTTCCAGGAACTGCTATGACTGGAACTCAGTTCTAAGAAGACATAAGTAGCAATGCAGAGGGGAATCAGGTGGGGCCCAGCCTGAGTGCAGAGTGCTGAGCTAATAAACCCTGTGATACAAACGCCATGTGAGGAGGCCTGATGTCAGGTGAATAGCAGGGGGGCTCTGCTGAGGTGATCAAAGCACAATGCTAGAATTGGCCAGATGGGAGGAGGGAGTGATATGACTCTGACATGTAAGCCCAAGTTGGGGGGATGGTACTGGTCTTGGCAGAGATGAGAAAGATAGAAAATTCCATAACGGAAAGCTAGCATGGTGAGTCTGATTTTGAACCTGCTGAATTGAGATGACCACGAGGGAGCTTATGTGGAAAACGGCACTAGACGATAGAAGTGCACATCTGGCCCTTGTCCCTGGAAACCCTCAATTCTGGGCAATGTAGGACAGGTGGTCACCCTACCACCCTGGAAGGAAGAGCACATCAATGTTAGCTGGCAGCCTGGATGGGAGGGAGTTTGGGGGAGAATGGACACATGTATATGTATGGCTGAGTCCCTTTGCTGTTCACCTAAAATGATCACAACACTGTCTGTTAATTGGCTATACCCCCAAAACAAACTAAAAATTGTAAATGTAATAATAGTTTTGTCTTACAGTTAGAAAGTTTGAAAGAAATGATATTTAAGGAAGTTTAAAAGAAAAGCCACTGACATGGAGTAGCTACTAAAGAAATGGCTCTTGCTGTCAGAAAAGAAAAAAGTACACAGTGGCCTTAGACTGTTTATTAGATAGCCTTAGATTTAATACTCCCCCCACCCAAGGCTTATTTATTTTTAACTGAAGGAAAACTGCTTCCCAGTATTGTATTGCCCTCTGTCATACATCAACGTGTCACCCATAGGTATACATGTGTCCCCTGCCTCTTGAACCTCCCTCCCACCTTTCAGCCCTTCCTACCTCTTCAGGTTGTTAAGATCCCTGGTTTGAGTCCCCTGAGTCATGCAGCAAGTCCCCACTGGCTCTATTTTACACATGGTAGTGTATTTGCTTCCGTGTTACTCTCTCGATCTGTCCCAGCCTCTCCCTCCTCCCCCAGGCCACATCCGTAAGTCTGTTCTCTGGGTCTGAGTCTCTGCTGTTGCCCTGTAAATAGGTTCATCACTGCCATCTTTCTAGATTTCATATACACATATTAATATATGATACTTGTTTTTCTTTCTGACTCACTTCACTCTGTAATAGGCTCTAGGTTCATCCACCTCATTAGAACTGATTCAAATGTGTTTGTTTCTATGGCTGAGTCATATTCCACTGTATATATGTACCACAGTTTTTTATCCATTCATCTGATGATGGACATCTAGATTTCTCCCATGTCCTAGCTATCGTAAATCATGCTGCAATGAACATTCGGGTACATGTGCCTTTACCAATTTTGGTTTCCTCAGGGTATATTCCAAGTAATGGGATTGCTGGGTCATATGGCGGTTCTACTCCCAGTTTTTTGAGGAATCTCCATACCGTCTTCCATAGTGGCTGTATCAATTTACATTCCCACCAACAGTGCAAGAGTGTTCCCTTTTCTCCACACCCTCTCCAGCATTTATTGTTTGTGGATTTTTATGATGGCCATTCTAACCAGTGTGAAGTGATATATCTCATTGTAGTTTTGATTTGCATTTCTCTGATAATGAGAGATTTAACACTTGTAATCGTTCACAAGTCCTTTTTAAGGAGACTTTTCACTATGATCCCATTCAAGGATAGAATTATTAACAATAGCTATAATAATGTGTTCATTGATCAGCTGCTACATTCTAGGCAGTTTGATAAGTTAATGCAGCAATGCCATGAGATTAACATTATTATTCCCTAGCCAAGGTCTAGTTCCAGTGTCATCCATGTGGACAGAAATGAAAATCAAGAGACTTACAATTTATTCTATAAATTACAACCAAAGCAACTGATAAACTTAGAATAGGAAGATACTCCCTACATACAAATTCCTATCCTAAATCAATAGCATGCATCATTTTTTATGGTCAAATACTAGAAGTATTCTGCTAATGGTAGGAGGGAGACAAGCCAGCTACCACTGTTATTATTTAATTTCATCCTAGAAGTTTTAGACTGTAAAATAAGAATATTTAAAAGATTAAATAGATAAATAAAAATCATGTTTGTCTACTCACAAAAGGTTTTCAAATGAATTATTGCTAGCTCTAATAAAAGATTTTACCTATATATCCAGAAGAATAACCACTAGGAATATTTCCAGTTGAGTGTTACAGGGGAGTTTTATTTTCTTCTTTTTTGTCCTACAGTTAACATGCTACGGATTCGAAGGGGTCCAAAAGAATTATCCTGAGACACCCTTATGAGCAGTGACTTTCCTCAGTGTTACTGAGGGCAGTTCATTTAAGAAAGGTAATACAGTAAGTCTCCCACATATAAATCTTAGTGAACTTTCAAAGATGTGAATGTCCCCTGTATGCCACCTGTCGTACTGGACTACTGTACTTGCCAAGGTACTGTACTGTAAGATTCAAAATATTGTCATTATTTTTTTTATTACATATTATTTGTGTCAAAAATACTATTGCAGTATAGTACTGTGTAGCTGATTGTGTTAGTTGGGTACCTAGGCTAACTTTGTTGGACTTATGAAAAAAATTGGTACTTAATGAGCATGCTCTCAGACTGGAATTCATTCATATATAGGGGACTTACTGTACAGGCATTTGGGACAACCAATCTTAGAAAGAGGGTAAGGAGTTTTATTGACTGGACTAGAGGTAGAATTAGCTTTTTTATGTTCAAGAACCCCAGAAATTGGGAACTGTTAAATCCAAAAGAGGCCCCAGGAGAGAAAGTGGTTGCAGCTTGGGGTCTGTAAGCTGCTAGACCCCTGGACCTGCCCTCAGAGGTCCATAATCACTCCAGCTCCCAGAAGGAGCTGTGCTGGGAAAGATGAGGCACAGAAAATTGTGTTTAACGTGATCCTATAATTTACTGATGGGCTTCCCTTGTGGCTCAGCAGTAAAGAACCCACCTGCCAATACAGAGACACAGGTTTGATTCCTGGGTCAGAAGGTCCTCTGGAGGAGGAAATGCCAACCCACTCCAGTACATTTGCCTGGGAAATTCCACAGACAGAGGAACCCACTGGGATACAGTCCATGGGTTGCAAAGAGTCAGATATGACCTAGTGACAAAACAACAAAACAATTTACTGACAAACTTGAGACATTTTTTGAGGCTCAAGCAGGACTCTATAATTATGCCAAGAGTCAACTACGTGGTCCACCAGCAAATGTGCTCACTGGGGTATGTGTGACCAGCCAGGCTGCTACTCGGCAGTGGCTGCTCCTTCTCGTGGTTCCGCCTGAACTTCTGGGATCAGGCTCCTGGTAAAACCTAGGAACCTCAGCTTTTCTCTCCTGGGGACATTGTTTGTTAATTCTTGGGTTCACAATGTAGGGAAGAACTGCATCAAATATATATTAACAAATACTATATGCACTTTCAGCTTCTCTGATGGCTCAGCAGGTAAAGAATCCCCCTGCAATGCAGGAGACACAGGAGATGTGGGTTTGATCCCTGGGTTGGGAAGATCTCCTGGAAATAGGAATGGATACTCACTCTAGTATTCTTGCCTGGAGAATTCCATGGACCAAAGGAACTGGTGCGCTATAATCCAAAGGGTCTCAAAGAGTCATACATAACTGAATAACTAAGCACGCACACACCTGTGCACTTACGTATGTGTACGGAGAAGATATACTTACCTGTATTTTTAAACCTTCATCTAAAAACATGCCATTTCCATAGGAATAGTACACTGAATTTTCCCAAGGCACATCAGTCTGTGTGTACTGATAAGGCTATTTTCTCATTAACTGCCAGTTTTCTCTGGCTCATTTCCCCACATTCCAATATCCACTAGCCTCTAAGAACCAACAGGAGATGTTCATATGTTAACAGACTCTGCTATCTGAGCTGCCTCTAGCTGATTTGGCAGGAGCCAGCGTCTCTTCTGTGACTCTGCCGAGCACAGCAGTTCTCTCTGGGTGCCAAAGCGGCACAGCATTGAAAACTGAAAACTGTAGTCACAGTGGGTACCTGTGGGGAACAAGTGTGGGAGGGAAAACTTAACCTTTTTAACTATGCCCTGTTGTGCCTTTTGAGACTTTGTCTGTACTTACAATTCTTTCAGATAGAGAAAAATCCAAACAGCCAAATAGCTGTGCAGGTAGCTGTGTAGGAGACAGCTAGAATGGCTCTCTGGTTTGCATGCTGTATATCAGTGTGTTCCAGAACAGCCCTGGCACTTTAATTTTTAGTCCTTGCTCTGTTCGGGCCCAAGACCAGCAGGTAGGAGTCATTTAAGGGACAGTCAAAGGGCAGCCACTCGCTCTAATTCCCTCTTCCTGCTGATGCTTAAGGCTTTGTGCTGTGGTGAGTCAAACTCATTCTGTCTGGCTTCTTCGAAGATTCCTTTGCGTCGCTTAGAAATTCACCTCCACTCCCCAGATGGGCCACCAGCCAAGGGTTAACAATCCAACCAAGGGAAAAAAATGTTTATAAAAAAGAAGACAAATGCTCTGAGAAACACCAGTTATAATTGAAATTGTTTATACAACCTTGTAAAGCGCTCTTGACTAAGCTGTAAAATGCTTAACCGAACTCCTCCTCTCCCAGGCAGGGGACTTAAACTGTGGGGACATGTTTGTGTGGTTAGTGCTATGGTTACAGGAGCAGCTTGGGAAAGGCTTAGCTCTTCATTAAAGGAGGGCTTTTCTGTCCCTGAGAAGCCTTAGGAAGTAGAGTTGTCTCAAGGGCCCTGGAGCCTTGCAACAATGCTCGACATGTAGCAAGTGTTTAATAAACGTTAGCTTTTGAAATTATTGTTGTAGTTGTTTCCATAAATTCAAGTAACTTAGAGTGTCAAAAGCTAGAATTCACTTTTTTTAAATCTGGAGTTGAGCTCTCTCAAGAGACCAGCCATGACATCTCGAAGCCATGTATCAGCGTTTTAGCAGTAATTACTCTCGCCAGAACAGCAGGATCTTCTTCCAGAAGGTTCTCAAACCTAGTTGTTGGGGGAAACAATGATTAAGGTAATACCATGGGCTCTGCTGTCACCTAGTGGAAAATTGGATTATTATAAGCTGTTCTCAGCTACAACCTCATTGTGATAATAGCTCCCATTGACTTGCACTATATAGTTCTTCACAATTTCAAACCAAGAACAGAGTCCATGTCTGGGTTGACACGCCTTTTTTCTTATCCTCCCTGAAAATTGGAATATTCCCTGCCATATCAGGAAACAAAGATGGCACAGCAATCGCAGTTCTCCAATATGAGCCAGTGAGCCTGAGGGAATTCAGAAACGAAAGGAATACCTACCATCTAGCAGTTTCAGGTCTGATCCCTGGATTGGGAAAATCCTCTGCCGAAGGGACTGGCAACCCACACTAGTATTCTTGCCTGGGACATCCCATGGACAGAGGAGCCTGGTGGGCTGCCTGTAGGGTTGCACAGAGTCGGACACTACTTAACAATTCTCTGCAGCCAGTTCCCTACAGTGAGCCCTGAGGAAACTCAGGATGTGAAAATACAGGACACTGGCCCCAGATAGCTGAGGTACAGATTAGAGAAATGGTTTTAGTGAGTTTTTTCCGTCTCCCCATACATTTTGTGCTTGTTGTTGAGTTGCTAAGTTGTGCCGTCCAACTCTGCGACCCAATGGACTGTAGCACTCGAGGTTCCTCTGTTAAAAGTACTGAACTCCTTAACTTGGGATACCTGGCTTTCTTTAACAATTATCTCTTGATATTCAGACTACCTGCCCTTTGCTGTAAAATTTCTACATAACCTCGCCCCTCCCCCCTTGCCTCCTCAGAGCAGTCCTCTCAGGGTTACTTAAGATGCTGCCTCCTGGGCCTAAGTCCTAAAAATTCCCACTGAATAAAATGTGACTCTGAACTTTTAAGCTGTGAATATTCTTAATATTTTAAGCATATTTTTCATATTTTAAGTTTACACCCCGAAAAAGCAAAGGCACATGATCCTGTGTGAAGCTGCCCAGTCAGAAACCAGTGGCTGTAGAGAATGTTCTTGACAATTTCGGGTCTCCTGGTCACTGGAACATTGCTGGATCCTGAGAGAAGAGGGTCGGGCACAAGGTGAGCCTTTGATAAATAACTGCAGGATGAATCTTTGCCACAATAATAACAAATAGACTGAAATAAGCAAACACATACACACACAACAAAAAATGAAAAATGGAAGCTACTTAATCACATTTCCTTTACAGTTTTCAAAGTGTCTTCATATATTAAGATATTCTCAGAAAAACCTATGAAATAGAGTATATTTTCCCATTTTAAAGATGAGGAAATTGCTGCTTGGGAAGGATAACGCAGTATGTCAAGCCAAAAAAAACAAAAACAAAGCTGTCTTCTGACTCCAAATTCTGAGTCCTACCCATATCAGTCCTCTGCTTTGTGGGATCCTGTGAGGCTGTGGGTGGCTCATCAGGGGAGATATTAGTGAAGAAGGCAATGCTCTGGTTTGCTTTTGAGAGAGGAGAGGTAAACCTTATAGAAGACAAAGGGCACCCAGGACAGAAGGCAAGACTCTGAAGACCACAGGCAACTGCTAGGAAAAGATACGTCTCTCACCTCGTCAGAGCTGGCTCCGCCACCATGCTGAGCTCCCCTGCCTGTGGATTCCTCTGTGTGAGCGACCCTATGGACTGTTGCCTGCCAGGCTCCTCTGTCCATGATATTCTCCAGGCAGGAATACTGGAGTAGGTTGCCACGCCCTCCTCCAGGAGATCTCCCTGATCCACGGATCGAACCTGCATCCCCTGGTCTCCTGCACTGGCAAGTGGGTTCTTTACTGCTAGCGCCTCCTGGGAAGCCCGTGGATTCCTCTGGGCTGTTGCTGATCTAGGAATCCCTCTGTGTCAGTTCTCCAACCCTCCACTCTCCACAGGCAAATCCCTTCCAACTTTAAAAATCAACAATATCAATCTGCCTTTACCCAACGGTCACTAAGATTCTCTAGCATTGCTCTCCTAGTCTTCAAAGTAGGCTTAGCAGAATTATAGACTCAGTAATTTCATCCCTACAATGACTCTTCATGGCACCCAACCATAGTTTCGACACCAACCCCACTGTCGCCCCCTTCTGGAAACTGCTTTGCCCATGTCCCCCGGGACCACCTGACTGTCAAATCTGGTCAACTTTTCAGATGTCTGCTTTACTCCTCGGAGCATTTACACTGTTGCCCACACCTCCATAACTGAAATTCTATCCTTCCAAACCTCCTGAGACATGGCGTTCCTAGGTTTGCCCTTCATGGGTGCCACTTCTTAGTCTTCTTCATTGTGATACTCTATTCCTCAAGTTCCCCCAAGAAAGACTCCCAGAGGCATGTCACCGCCTGACACTTGATTCATGTCTCAGCCTAAACATCTCCTCTGAGTCTCACTGGATATCCCAGAGATGCTGTAAATGTACTGAATCAGAATTGTGCCCCTCAACTCTCCACTTGTACAAGCCAGAGGAAGAAGAGTTATCAACAGAAAAGTGTAATAGTGAAAAAGATTAATGGAAGACCTCTGGGCTTAAAGGGGAAATAATTTTCTATTTCATCTAGTTGGGGAGAGAACTTCACCTAAAGAAAAAAAATTGTTTCACCTTTTCTTTTGCCAAAGTTTTAAGTTTGTAGAAAAATTGCAAAATTAAAGCAATAAATTATCATAAATCTGTGACTAAAATTCCCCAGTTGCTAATACTTTGCCACATTTGCTTTCTCTCTCTCCATATATTTGTATGTATATTGTTATTTTATTGATGAACCATTTGAGAGCAAGTTGCAGACACCACAAGTGTCTACTCCTGAATACTTTAGCATCTATCTTTGAGGAGAGAGACATTGTTTTACATGGACCAATAATGATTTAGAGTTATATCATAATTCTATGATATAATACTATGTACTAGGCACTCAGATAAAAATGTTTAGCAGTTATCCCAATAATCTGGAGATCTTCACGTCAACGTGGAGATGTTTTCCTAATTGTTCATCCATGAGAGAATCAATCATGCCTTGTGTTTAGTTGTCATAGTTCTTTCAATGTCCTTTCATCTGAAATGGTTCCCCAGCCTTTCTTTGTCTCTTCTGACATTGATATTTTTGTAAAGCATAAACAACTTGCTTGTGGCTTTTCCTTGTATTTAGATTTTGCTGATAGTTTTCTCATGATTAAATTCTGGTTATACACTTTTGCAGGCATGTTGCCTAAATGATGTTGTGTCCTTCAGCTCATCTTATCAGGAAACGTGTGATACCAGCTTATCCTGTTGACTATGATTATTTAGCTATAGTGCTGCCTACTGTTAAAGCACACTTTTTTTCTTATACTTAATAAGCTCTGAGGAGAAATTTACTCAACAAACTTCCACCTAATGGTTTTAACATTCCTTGATAATTCTTATCTAAACCAAATATTAGTATGATGATTTTAAAACAGTGATTTTCTATTATTCTTTCCACATTTACTAGTTGATGTTCTATAGTACTATAAAGAAAGGCTTCTTGTTGTCCTTATTATTTATTTCTTTGTTTCTTCTTGTTTTTCTTTATTTTAATATCATTAAGGACTCCTGGATTCTTGGCTGATTTTTTCCCCAATGTATTATAATCCATTACTATCATTATTCTTTATTATTATTTTGCTCAAATTGTCAATGATTTGACCAGTAGAAACCCATTCATGCTTCTTCCTCTTCTTTTTCACATGTTCCATTTTGGGGTACATTTTAAAACTGAAGTATAGTTAACTTATACATTGTTCTGTTAGTTCAGGTGAACAGTGAAGTGATTCAGTCTATATGTGTATTCTTTTCAGGTTCTTTTCCATTTAACTTATTACAAGATATTGAATATAGTTCCCTGTGTTACACAGTAGGTCTTGTTATCTATCTGTTTTATAGGTAGCAGTGTGTATCTGTTAATACCAAATTCCTAATTTACCCCTCCCATCTATCCCCCATATTAAGCCATAACATTGTTCGCTATGTCTGTGAGTCTTTCCGTTTTGTAAATGTTCATTACTATCATTTAAATGAGTGATTATCATATGATATTTGTCTTTCCCTGTTTGACTTACTTCATCTAGTATGATAATCTCTAGGTCCATCATGTTGCTGCAAATGACATTCAGTTTAGTTCAGTTCAGTTGCTCAGTCATGTCTGACTCTGTGTGACCCCATGGACACCAGGCCTCCCTGTCCATCACCAACTCCCAGAGTTTACCCAAACTCAGGTCCATCGAGTCGGTGATGCCATCCAACCATCTCATCCTCTGTTGTCCCCTTCTCCTTCTGCCTTCAATCTTTCCCAGCATCAGGGTCTTTTCAAATGAGTCAGTTCTGCGCATACAGTGGCCAAAGTATTGGAGTTTCAGCTTCAGCATCAGTCCTTCCAATGAATACTCAGGACTGATCTCCTTTAGGATGGGCTGGTTGGATCTCCTTGCAGTCCAAGGGACTCTCAAGAGTCTTCTCCAACACCACAGTTCAAAAGCATCAATCCTTCGGCACTCAGCTTTCTTTATAGTCCAAATCTCACATCCACACATGACTACTGGAAAAACCATAGCCTTGACTAGACAGACCTTTGTTGGCAAAGTAATGTCTCTGCTTTTTAATATGCTCTCTAGGTTGGTCATAACTTTCCTTCCAAGGAGCAAGCGTCTTTTAATTTCATGGCTACAGTCACCATCTGCAGTGATTTTGGAGGCCCAAAAATAGTTTGTCACTGTTTCCACTGTTTCTCCATCTATTTGCCAAGAAGTAATGGGACCGGATGCCATGATCTTCATTTTCTGAATGTTGAGCTTTAAGCCAACTTGTTCACTCTCCTCTTTCACTTTCATCAAGAGACTCCTTAGTTCTTCATTTTCTGCCATAAGGGTGGTGTTATCTGCATATCTGAGGTTATTGATATTTCTCCCGGAAATCTTGATTCCAGCTTGTGTTTCTTCCAGTCCAGCGTTTCTCATGATGTACTCTGCATATAAGTTAAATAAGCAGGGTGACAATATACAGCCTTGACATACTCCTTTTCCTATTTGGAACCAGTCTGTTGTTCCATGTCCAGTTCTAACTGTTGCCTCCTGACCTGCATACAGATTTCTCAAGAGGCAGGATAGGTGGTCTGGTATTCCCATCTCTTTCAGAATTTTCCAGAGAATTTTTCCACAGAATTTTTCAACTAATGGCATTAGTTTGTTCTTTTTATGGCTGAGTAGCAAGGGGCAATGGCTGGGAGGAACCACCCCTCGCCCGAGGCCAGAGGCGGCTGCTGGGAGGAACAACCCCACCTTCAAGGAGCGGTGGCTGCGTGGGCAGAGGAGGGCCTAGAGGAGCTATCCCACGTTGAAGGTCAGGAAGGGCGGTGGTGAGAAGATACCCTTCGTCCAAGGTAAGGAGCAGTGGCTGCACTTTGCTGGAACAGCCATGAAGAGATACCCCATGTCCAAGGTAAGAGAAACCCAAGTAAGATGGTAGGTGTTGCAAGAGAGAATCAGAAGGCAGACACACTGAAATCGTTCTCATGGAAAACTAGTCAGTCTAATCACACTAGGACCACAGCCTTGTCTAACTCCATGAAACTAAGCCATGCTGCTGGGCAACCCAAGATGCGGGGGGGTGGGGTGGGGCGGGGGGGTCATGGTGGACAGGTCTGACAGAATGTGGTCCACTGGAGAAGGGAATGGCAAACCACTTCAGTATTCTTGCCTTGAGAACCCCATGAACAGTATGAAAAGGCAAAATGATAGGATACTGAAAGAGGAACTCCCCAGGTCGGTAGGTTCTCAAGACGCTACTGGAGATCAGTGGAGAAATAACTCCAGAAAGAATGATAGGATGGAGCCAAAGCAAAAACAATACCCAGCTGTGGATGTGACTGCTGATAGAAGCAAGGTCCAATGGTGTAAGGAGCAATATTGCATAGGAACCTGGAATGTCAGGTCCATGAATCAAGGCAAATTGGAAGTGGTCAAACAGGAGATGGCAAGTGTGAACGTTGACATTCTAGGAATCAGCGAACTAAAATGGACTGGAATGGGTGAATTTAACTCAGATGACCATTATATCTACTACTGCAGGCAGGAATCCCTCAGAAGAAATGGAGTAGCCATCATGGTCAGCAAAAGAGTCTGAAATGCAGTAGTTGGATGCAATATCAAAAATGACAGAATGATCTCTGTTCATCTCCAAGGCAAATCATTCAATATCATGGTAATCCAAGTCTATGCCCCAACCAGTAACGCTGAAGAAACTGAAGTTGAACGGTTCTATGAAGACCTACAAGACCTTTGAGAACTAACACCCAAAAAAGATGTCCTTTTCATTATAGGGGACTGGAATGCAAAAGTAGGAAGCCAAGAAACACCTGGAGGAACAGGCAAATTTGGCCTTGGAATGTGGAATGAAGCAAGGCAAAGACTAATAGAGTTTTGCCAAGAAAATACACTGGTCATAGCAAACACCCTCTTCCAACAACACAAGAGAAGGCTCTACACATGGACATCACCAGATGGTCAACACCGAAATCAGATTGATTATATTCTTTGTAGCCAATGATGGAGAAGCTCTATACAGTCAACAAAAACAAGACCAGAAGCTGACTGTGGCTCAGATCATGAACTCCTTATTACCAAATTCAGACTTAAACTGAAGAAAGTAGGGAAAACCGCTAGACCATTCAGGTATGACCTAAATCAAATCCCTTATGATTATACAGTGGAAGTGAGAGATAGATTTAAGGGACTAGATCTGATAGATAGAGTGCCTGATGAACTATGGAATGAGGTTCATGGCATTGTACAGGAGACAGGGATCAAGACCATCCCCATGGAAAACAAATGCAAAAAAGCAAAATGGCTGTCTGGGGAGGCCTTACAAATAGCTGCGAAGAGAAGAGAGGTGAAAAGCAAAGGAGAAAAGGAAAGATATAAGCATCTGAATGCAGAGTTCCAAAGAATAGCAAGAAGAGATAAGAAAGCCTTCCTCAGCGATCAATGCAAAGAAATAGAGGAAAAGAACAGAATGGGAAAGACTAGAGATCTCTTCAAGAAAATTAGAGATAACAAGGGAACATTTGATTCAAAGATGGGCTCGATAAAGGACGGAAATGGTATGGACCTAACAGAAGCAGAAGATATTAAGAAGAGGTGGCAAGAATACACAGAAGAACTGTACAAAAGAGATCTTCACGACCCGGATAATCATGATGGTGTGATCACTCATCTAGAGCCAGACATCTTGGAATGTGAAGTCAAGTGGGCCTTAGAAAGCATCACTACGAACAAAGCTAGTGGAGGTGATGGAATTCCAGTTGAGCTGTTTCAAATCCTGAAAGATGATGCTCTGGAAGTGCTGCACTCAATATGCCAGCAAATTTGGAAAACACAGCAGTGACCACAGGACTGGAAAAGGTCAGCTTTCATTCCAATCCCAAAGATAGGCAATGCCAAAGGATGCTCAAACTACTGCACAACTGTACTCATCTCACACGCTAGTAAAGTAATGCTCAAAATTCTCCAAGCCAGGCTTCAGCAATATGTGAACTGTGAACTTCCAGATGTTCAAGCTGGTTTTAGAAAAGGCAGAGGAACCAGAGATCAAATTGCCAACATCCGCTGGATCATGGAAAAAGCAAGAGAGTTCCAGAAAAACATCTACTTCTGCTTTATTGATTGTGCCAAAGCCTTTGACTGTGTGGATCAGAATAAACTGTGGAAAATTTTGAGAGAGATGGGAATACCAGACCACCTGACCTGCCTCTTGAGAAACCTATATGCAGGTCAGGAAGCAACAGTTAGAACTGGACATGGAACAACAGACTGGTTCCAAATAGGAAAAGAGGACATCAAGGCTATATATTGTCACCCTGCTTATTTAACTTATATGCAGAGTACATCATGAGAAACGCTGGACTGGAAGAAACACAAGCTGGAATCAAGATTTCTGGGAGAAATATCAATAACCTCAGATATGCAGATGACACCACCCTTATGGCAGAAAGTGAAGAGGAACTAAAAAGCCTCTTGATGAAAGTGAAAGAGGAGAGTGAACAAGTTGGCTTAAAGCTCACCATTCAGAAAAGTAAGATCATGGCATCTGGTCCCATCACTTCATGGGAAATAGATGGGGAAACAGTGGAAACAGTGTCAGACTTCATTTTTTTGGGCTCCAAAATCACTGCAGATGGTGATTGCAGCCATGAAATTAAAAGATGCTTACTCCTTGGAAGAAAAGTTATGACCAACCTAGATAGCATATTAAAAAGCAGAGACATTACTTTGCCGACTAAGATCCGTCTAGTCAAGGCTACGGTTTTTCCAGTAGTCATATATGGATGTGAGAGTTGGACTGTGAAGAAGGCTGCGCACTGAAGAACTGATGCTTTTGAACTGTGGTATTGGAGAAGCCTCTTCAGAGTCCCTTGGACTGCAAGGAGATCCAACCAGTCCATTTTGAAGGCAATCAGCCCTGGGATTTCTTTGGAAAGAATGATGCTAAAGCTGAAACTCCAGTACTTTGGCCACTTCATGTTAAGAGTGGACTCATTGGAAAAGACTCTGATGCTGGGAGGGATTGGGGGCATGAGGAGAAGGGGATGACACAGGATGAGATGGCTGGATGGTATCACTGACTCGATGGACGTGAATCTGAGTGAAGTCCGGGAGTTGGTGATGGACAGGAAGGCCTGGCGTGCTGCGATTCATGGGGTTGCAAAGAGTCGGACACGACTGAGTGACTGAACTGAACTGAACTGTTTAAATCCCACTTCCCTCTCTAAACTGTACACTCCTGAGGGCAAGGACCATCTATTTCACCCCCTTGCTTGAGCCCACATGTATGAGGGCAGGAACCTGTTTGCTTTCATCTCTAGTATCTCCAGCAGCTGGAACCATTCCTGGCACATCATAGGCACTAAATAAATATTTTTTGTTGCTAGACTTTGCTCATAACTATTGTTTCAATGATCTAATTAGAAGGAAATGAAAGAAAGAAGGAAAAGGACACAGGTTTGTCATTCCTTGGGTTTTGTGGGTGACAAGCAGACAGCAAGGGTTCCACAACACGAAAGCACATTTTAAAATTGCCCTTTCATACATTTTTCAGACATGTAGGACTTAATGAGACTAATACTTTGTATGTGTATAGTGCACTAAAGTTTATAAAGGACAGTCAATATATACACCATATGATTCCTTCAGCAGTCGTGTTAGACAGGTAGGGTATTTTCTTGTTTATTTTACAGATGAGTTAACTAAGGTTCAAATACATTAATCAGCTAACCTGGGGTTAGATGCATGGAATGACCTGAGTTGGGGTTAGAACCCAGGTGTCCTGGCTCCCAGTGCCTCAGGCCACCCAGCAGCGGTCTGGGGGACTGGCCAGGAGACTCCATGAGGAAGAAGCTGGCACATTATTCCTTCCAGGGATGGTGATAAGAGCTTAACCGCATTTAAAGCCTTCTGCAGAGGAGAAAGGTCTCCCCTGGTGGTTCAGTGTAAAGAATAGGCCTGCAATGCAGAAGCCACAGGAGATGCAGGTTCAAAATACCTGGGTTGGGAAGATTCCCTGGAGGAGGGCATGGCAACACATTCCAGTAATCTTGCCTGGAGAATCCCATGGACAGAGGAGTCTGGCAGGCTACAGTCCATGGGGTCACAAGGAGTGGGACATGCCTGAGCATGCATGCACAGGTCCTGAGATACGGCTTTCCTGGTGGCTCCGTGGTAAAGAATCTGCCTGCCAATGCAGGAGGCCCGGGTTTGATTTCTAGGTCAGGAAGATCCCCTGGAGAAGGGAATGGCAACCCACTCCAGTACACTTGCCGGGGAAATCCCATGAACAGAAGAGCTGGTGGGCTGCAGTCCATGGAGTCGCAAAAAAGTCAGATACGACTTAGTGGCTACAGAACAACAGACTCTGAGATGGGACAGTGCACTAGCACCACCTTAACCCAAGATGGCTGCGCTCCTCCTCAGCCCATGTGCTGGGGTCCTAGTCCCCAGTGGGATGATCTTTGGAGGTGGGGCCTTGGGAGATGATTCCGTCCCATGGGTGGAGGCCTCAGGAGAAGCATCAGTGTTCTTAGAAGAGGAGACCTAGAAGAGGTCATCTCTCTCTCTCTCCATGCGAGGACACAGCAGGAAGGCAGCCAGCTGCAAACCAGGAAGCGGGTTCTCACCCTTCTCTGACTGTCGTGGTTCCCTGATTTCAGATTTCCAGCCTCGGGAGCAGTGAGAAACACGTTTCTGTTGTTTCAGCGACCCTGTGCTTTACTCTGCTCAAAGCAACTTGAACTGAGTCCGTGGTCAACAAGGGGCTCCTCTGGGCCGTGGAAGGGGCGGGACGTACATAGGAGGAGGGATGCGACTGCTTCTCTGTTTAGCCCAAGCTGCGCCGTGAGAACGCAGCTCCACTTGCTCACCGGGCTGCGGGTCTCCCGGCACTGTGCGCCCACGCCCTGCGGGAGGGCAGGTGGCTGTCCGCGGTGGAGGGGGGCCGGGGGACGAGGACAGGGCTGCCTGATTCCACCGGCCAGTCCGCCCCGCCCACTTTTACAGCCGGGCCGAGGGCCGAGCCGCGCTCCAGGGCCCGCCCACCCCGGCACTGCGCTCGGCGGCCGCACAGCGGCAGCGCAGCCTTAGTTAGCGGATGCTTCTCACCGGCTGCAGGAAGGGGCCTCTCCGGGCACTTAGCTAGGACGCCGCATCAGCCTGGGCCCTTTCCAGATAAACACGAGCACTGCTCTTATATAGTGTGATTAATACTGCAGCCATTCTTTATTCACTCATTCATTTAAATCATCGATTTATTCCTTTTTCTTTCTTTTTTTTTCTGTAGCTCTCATGCATTGATTGAAACCCGACTATTTGGGCTTCCTTGGTGGCTCAGTGGATAAGAATCCGCCTGCCAAGGCGGGAGACACAGGTTTAGTCCCTGGGTTGGGAGGATCCCATGTGCTGGGGAGTAGCTAAGCCCATGAGCGGCAACTGTTGAGCTTGTCTCCAGAGCTCGCGAACCACAGCGACCGAAGCCCCGGTGACCCAGGGCCTGTGCTTTACAAGAGAAGTCCCCACAGGGAGAAGCCTGCGCACCACAGCTGAAGAAAGCACGTGTGCAGCAGGGAAGGCTCAGCACGGCCAAAGATAAAAGCATAGACAAAATCATATATATATATACATATATACGCACATATATAATGTTTACTATTTGCAAGGGCTGTTTTTTTCTTTTCTTTTTATTACTTTACTATATTGTATTGGTTTTGCCATACATCAACATGCATCCACCATGGGTGTACACGTGTTCCCCATCCTGAACCCCCTCCCACCTCCCTCCCCATACCATCCCTCTGGGTCATCCCTTGCACCAGCCCCAAGCATCCTGTATCCTGCATTGAACCTGGACTGACGATTCGTTTCATATATGATAGTATACATGTTTCAATGCCATTCTCCCAAATCATCCCACCCTTGCCCTCTCCCACAGAGTCCAAAAGACTGTTCTATACATCTGTGTCTCTTTTGCTGTCTCGCATACAGGGTTGTTGTTACCATCTTTCTAAATTCCATATATACGTGTTAGTATACTGTATTGGTGTTTTTCTTTCTGGCTTACTTCACTCTGTATAAAAGGCGCTGGTTTCATCCACCTCATTAGAACTGATTCAAATGTATTCTTTTTGATGGCTGAGTAATACTGCAGTGTGTATATGTACCACAGGTTTCTTCTCCATTCATCTGCTGATGGACATCTAGGTTGCTTCCATGTCCTGGCTACTATAAACAGTGCTGCAATGAACATTGGGGTACATGTGTCTCTTTCAATTCTGGTTTCCTCAGTATGTATGCCCAGCAGTGGGGTTACTGGGTCATAAGGCAGATCTAGTTCCAGTTTTTTAAGGAATCTCCACACTGTTCTCCATAGTGGTTGTCCTAGTTTGCATTCCCACCAACACTGTAAGAGGGTTCCCTTTTCTCCACACCCTCTCCAGCGTTTATTGCTTGTAGACTTTTGGATTGCAGCCATTCTGACTGGTGTGAAATGGTACCTCATGGTGGTTTTAACTTGCATTTCTCTGATAATGAGTGATGAGCATCTTTCCATGTGTTTGTTAGCCATTCTCTTCTTTGGAGAAATGTCTGTTTAGTTCTTTGGCCCATTTTTTGATTGGGTCATTTATTTTTCTGGAATTGAGCTGCAGGAGTTGCTTGTATATTTTTGAGATTAGTTGTTTATCAGTTGCTTCATTTGCTATTATTTTCTCCCATTCTGAAGGCTGTCTTTTCACCTTGCTTACAGTTTCCTTTGTTGTGCAGAAGCTTTTAATTAGGCCCCATTTGTTTATTTTTGTTTTTATTTCCAATATTCTGGGAGGTGGGTCATAGAGGATCCTGCTGTGATGTATGTTGGAGAGTGTTCTGCCTATGTTCTCCTCTAGGAGTTTTATAGTTTCTGGTCTTACGTTTAGATCTTTAATCTTTAATCCATTTTGAGTTTATTTTTGTGTATGGTGTTAGAAAGTATTCTAGTTTCATTCTTTTACAAGTGGTTGACCAGTTTTCCCAGCACCACTTGTTAAAGAGATTGTCTTTAATCCTTTGTATATTCTTACCTCCTTTGTCAAAAATAAGGTGTCCATAGGTGTGTGGATTTATCTCTGGGCTTTCTATTTTGTTCCATTGATCTATATTTCTGTCTTTGTGCCAGTACCATACTGTCTTGATGACTGTGGCTTTGTGGTAGAGCCTGAAGTCAGGCGGGTTGATTCCTCCAGTTCCATTCTTCTTTCTCAAGATTGCTTTGGCTATTCGAGATTTTTTGTATTTCCATCCAAATTGTGAAATTGTTCTAACTGTGAAAAGTAGCGTTGGTAGCTTGATAGGGATTGCATTGAATCTATAGATTGCTTTGGGTAGTATACTCATTTTCACTATATTGATTCTTCCAATCCATGAACATGGTATATTTCTGCATCTATTAGTGTCCTCTTGGATTTCTTTCACCAGTGTTTTATAGTTTTCTATATATAGGTCTTTAGTTTCTTTAGGTAGATATGTGCCTAAGTATTTTATTCTTTTCATTGCAACGGTGAATGGAATTGTTTCCTTAATTTCTCTATCTTCTCATTATTAGTGTATAGGAATGCAAGGGATTTCTGTGTGTTGATTTTATGTCCTGCAACTTTACTATATTCATTGATTAGCTCTAGTAATTTTCTGGTGGAGCCTTTAGGGTTTTCTATGTAGAGGATCATGTCATCTGCAAACAGTGAGAGTTTTACTTCTTCTTTTCCAATTTGGATTCCTTTTATTTCTTTTTCTGCTCTGATTGCTGTGGCCACAACTTCCAGAACTATGTTGAATAGTAGTGGTGAAAGTGGGCACCCTTGTCTTGCTCCTGACTTTAGGACAAATACTTTCAATTTTTCACCATTGAGGATAATGTTTGCTGTGGGTTTGTCATATATAGCTTTTATTATGTTGAGGTATGTTTCTTCTATTCCTGCTTCCTGGAGAGTTTTTATCATAAATGGATGTTGAATTTTGTCAAAGGCTTTCTCTGCATCTATTGAGATAATCTTATGGCTTTTATTTTTCAATTTGTTAATGTGGTGAATTACATTGATTGATTTGTGGATGTTGAAGAATCCTTGCATCCCTGGGATAAAGCTCACTTGGTCATGGTGTATGATCCTTTTAATGTGTTGTTGGATTCTGATTGCTAGAATTTGGTTAAGGATTTTTGCATCTATGTTCATCAGTGATATTGGCCTGTAGTTTTCCTTTTTGTGTGTGTGTGGCATCTTTGTCAGGTTTTGATATTAGGGTGGTGTTGGCCTCATAGAATGAGTTTGGAAATTTACCTTCCTCTGCAATTTTCTGGAAGAGTTTGAGGATAGGTGTTAGCTCTTCTCTAAATTTTTGGTAGAATTCAGCTGTGAAGCCGTCTGGACTTGGGCTTTTGTTTGCTGGAAGATTTCTGATTACAGTTTCAATTCTGTGTTTGTGATGGGTCTGTTAAGATTTTCTATTTCTTCCTGGTTCAGTTTTGGAAAGTTGTACTAAAAACAGTTTTACATCATGCTCCAAGACCTGCAGGGGCACAATACTGAGTGAGAGATTTGAAAATGGCGAATACCCTGTAACTGTAGTGAGTGCTTAATATGGTAATAGTAGAATGTCGCATTGTGTAATGTAGGTCAGAACACTTCAGGCCTCTGCTTCAATGTTGCTTTTGCAGGCTTGCCTTCCCAGGCAGCCGGACCAGGTTACAGAGCCCCAGTCTGTGGTGTCTGGGAGCCGATATCTGCTCTATTGTAACAGCACACCACAGTGTTATTCCTTGTTTGTCTTTCCTGATTGATGGAACCAGCTTCTCAGGGACAGGGACCATTGCAGTTTTGTCTCTCACTTTTTCCAGTAGTCATGTATGGATGTGAGTTGGACTGTGAAGAAAGCTGAGTGCTGAAGAATTGATGTTTTTGAACTGTGGTGTTGGAAAAGACTCTTGAGAGTCCCTTGTACTGTAAGGAGATCCAACCAGTCCATTCTAAAGGAGATCAGTCCTGGGTGTTCTTTGGAAGGAATGATGCTAAAGCTGAAACTCCAGTACTTTGGCCCCCTCATGCCAAGAGCTGACTCGTTGGAAAAGACTCTGATGCTGGGAGGGATTGGGGGCAGGAGGAGAATGGGATGACAGAGGATGAGATGGCTGGATGGCATCACCGACTCAACGGACGTGAGTTTGAGTGAACTCCGGGAGTTGGTGATGGAGAGGGAGGCCTGGCATGCTGCAATTCATGGGGTCGCAAAGAGTCGGACATGACTGAGTGATTGAACTGAACTGAACAGTCCCAATGTAGTGAGAAACAAGTGCTTTGGTATCCTAAAGCAGGTTCACATTCCCAGTAGGAGCTCAATAAGAGCTTATTGAATGAAAACTTACCCAACCACAATTGTTCCATGACACTCAAATGCAAGAAACATTACATCTTTATAGTTCTTTGTTTAATTTTTATTTTATATTGGAGTATAGTTGATTAAAATGTTGTGTTTCAGGTGTACAGCAAAGTGATTTGGTGTTTTTTATATATGTAGCTATTCTTTTTCAAATTCTTTTCAATCATTTAGGTTATTACAGAGTATTGAGCGGAGTTCCCTGGGCTATACAGTATGTCCTTGCTGGTTATATATTTTAAAACAGAGTGTGTACATGTCAATCCCCCACACCAGATAATCACAAGTTCATTATCTAAGTATGTGAGTCTGCTTTTGCTTTGTAACTATTAAAATGTTCATTTGTATCATTCTTTTAGATTCCACATATAAACAGTGTCATATGATATTTGTCTTTCCCTATTTAACTTACTTTACTTAGTATGACAATCTCCAGGTCCATCCATGTTGCTGCAAATGATATTATTTCATTCTTTTTAGTGGCTGAGTAATATTTCACTACATATGAATCACATATATATTTCTAAATTAAACAGCAACTTTATATTTCTGAGTCAAATCAAATACAATTTACCAAGGTTAGTAACAAGTCCAATATTAATTTCTTATTTAAAAATATGCCCTCCACCTTCTATGGTTCGTACCAAAATTCCAGGCTTACAACATTATGCAGCTCAGGGAAATGGAGGCAAATGGCCTTTTGTGCTATATAATGCAGCTGTTGAGCTCTGGTCTTTTGCTACCACCTGGGGCCACTGAAGAATTGATGCTTTTGAACTGTGGTGCTGGAGAAGACTCTTGAGAGTCCCTTGGACTGCAAGGAGATCCAACCAGTCCATCCTAAAGGAGATCAGTCCTGGGTTTTCATTGGAAGGGCTGATGTTGAAGCTGAAACTCCAATACTGTGGCCACTTGATGCAAAGAACTGACTCATTTGAAGAGACCTTGATGCTGGGAAAGATTTAAGGCAGGAGGAGAAGGGGACGACAGAGGATGAGATGGTTGGATGGCATCACCGACTCAATGGACATGAGTCTGGGTAAACTCGAGGAGTTGGTGATGGACAGGGAGGCCTGGTGTGCTGTGGTTCATGGGGTCTCAAAGAATGGGACATGACTGAGCGACTGAACTGAACTGAACTGGGGTCCCTGCTCTGGAAGGGTTATGCTAAATCCTTAACCCCCATCATTCTGACCCCTGCCAGAGGCATCCCCATTTAAGCCCTACCCTTTCCACCATTTCCTGTGAGTGGTCCACAAGCACATGGTGAGGCCCAGGACACACACACCCTCCCCAGCCCCTGAGAAACATTCATGAGGGCGGGACCACTCCCTACATTCCCTACCCTCCCCACTCAGACAGCAAAAGCAACTTTGTGGCTCTCCATCCTATGGTCTTGGGAGGGGAAGAGAAAAATACTTACCAGATGAATACTGACAAATTTACAGCTTCAAGAAGACAAGATGCCAATTAACTCCAACTCTCCCTGTTACCAAATAAATGAATGTATATTTTTGTGGAGCTGTGTTTTATAAGGGCAAACCACATTTCTGTGTTCAGGCAACTGTGCACCGATAAGTCAACAAGCACCCATTTCTGCTGGGCTAGTAATTTCTTTTGACCTCAGGAAAGTATACCTACTTCTGGTGAAGATTAATGAAGATAATGTCTTTGAAAGCACTTTGGGAACCAAAAGTACTATACAAATGTAGAATGTTGGTATTAACTAATGATTTTTGTATTTTGCAGTTTGAGAAGAGATGACAGGATAAATTATCCCTTTGGGATCCATTTCAATTCTCCCATGATAGTTTTTTTTTGCTAAAAACTGTCCTTCAGTGATCCATTATTCTAGAACAGCCTATATTTCCTTTAAGAATAAAAGTAAAAAAACCTGTGCTTCAGTGTTTACTTCTCTTTCTTCTTTCTCACTGACTCTTAATGCAAACTTGAGATTCTGAGGTACTTAAGCTGAAACCACTTGTGAGGGGAATAGACAAAGGGACTTTTGGGGCTCATTTTATTTTTATTTTTCAAATTAATTTTTATTGGAATATAGTGGCTTTAGAATGTTGTATTAGTTTCTACTCTACAGCAAGATGAATCAGCCACATATATACATATATCCCCTCCCTTTTGGACTTCCTTCCCATTCAGATCAAGGCAATATTGGGTCTCATTTAAATCTAAGATTCTATTATTTATCCAAATGCCTATATGCAAATGATAGAAAAAGTCTGATTTTTCTTTACTTCTTTCATTCATTCCTACAATCATTTGAATAATATTTATTTAGCACTTGCTCTGTTTATACACTTCCCTGGAAAATCCCATGGACAGATGAGCCTGGTAGGATGCAGTCCATGGGATCACTAAGAGTCAGACATGACTGAGTGACTTCCCTTTCACTTTTCACTTTCATGCATTGGAGAAGGAAATGGCAACCCACTCCAGTGTTCTTGCCTGGAGAATCCCAGAGATGCGGGAGCCTGGTAGGCTGCCATCTCTGGGGTCGCACAGAGTCAGACACAACTGAAGCAACTTAGCAGCAGCAGCTGTTTATAATGCCATTCTAAGCATTTCTTAGATTTATAATTGGCCACTAACATACCTGTGTAATATTCTGATAACATCTGAAATTTAACAGCTGAGTTCAGCTCTCAGTTCTCTCCCCACACCACAATCCCCACCACGTACATTCTTCATTCAGAGCCCAGCTCACAACTACGTTGTGCTTTTCTCTGCTCTATCTTGGCGTCCTTGGATGTCTTGCTGTTAATGTGTTTCCACTTCTATATCAAGTTTCTTGACTGTTACATTGTTTACTGTGTTTATATTGGTTGTTGGAGAACATTCAGAAACTCTGAGATAAAACAGAAGCAGAGCATTGAAAGAAAAACCACAGGGGAAAAAAAAACCCAGTGAGATACAAAATATAAGTGTTGTTCTCATGGAGTGGGATCTGTTCTTTTTTTTCCCCCCTAACCACAGAAATATAAATTTTGACTTGGCTAAGCACACAGCTAAATCTGGGACAGATACTCAGGTTTAATGTACACTTTGGCATTGTGTGTAAGAGGGGTTGGTTTAATTTTGAGCAAAGGTGGCCCATCAATGGGCTATTTATACTGTACTCTTAACATTATCTCCCAAGTTATTCCTTAGTTCTGTTGTTTTGGAAACTGACTTGCTCCCCTGTTTTTGAATTATAACCCCTAATTTGCATAGTTTGGGCTTCCCTGGTGGCTCAGTGGTAAAGAATCTGCCCACAATGCAGGAGACACAGGTTCCATCCCTGGGTTGGGAAGATTCCCTGGAGAAGGAAATGGCAACCCATTCTAGTATTCCTGCCTGGGAAATCCCATGGACAGAGGAGCCTAGTGTTCTACAGTCCATGCGGTCGCAAAGAGTTGGACATGACTGAGCAACCAAACAATAATTTACATAATTTGGTGTGAGTGGCCATTTTTTACAATGTGTCTCTGTTTTCTAGTCACAGCTTCATGTCCAAGGAAGATGTTTCCTGTGGGAACTTCAGAGCTTGGATTGGGAGGGAGAGGTTGGTGTCTCCCTGCATTCCAGTAAAACTCGGGAGTGCTGGTCATATGGATTGTGAAAGCAAAACAGGTGCTGATGTAGTAGTAACTATAACTAATATGTGCTGAGTTCCCTCCAGGGAACAAGCATGGATAGGAGTGCTTGACAAGTATCATACTCTGACTTTTTATGTGCATTCCCTGAATAAAGGTACTGAAGCACAGTTTCAGTAACCTGCCCAAGGTGAAGCAGAAACTAGTGGATCTGGGATATCAACCCCAGGATTCTGGCTCACAGATCCATGTGCAAACACACACACACACACACACACACACACACACACACACACACAGAGTCTTGCAACTACTTAGGAAAACAACACTCCCAGCCCAGGACTTTCCTGAGAGAAGCAGAAGTTGGATTCACACAAAATCTTAGCAATGCAGCAAATATTCAACTTTTGTTAACAAAAACTCCTTTTAGTTAAAAAACAGTACCCACATCATAAATTTATAGCTCAATGAATTATCACAAAATGAACCTAGCTATGAACCTAGGTCACGGTATAGAATGTTACCAACACCTAAAAGTCACCCTGCCCTCCTCCAAATGCTGTCCTTCCTTCCTGCCCTAAAGTAAACCACTTCAAAAGTCTGCATTAACTTTGCCTAGTGCTGAACTTTATATAAAAGGAGTCATACCTTGTGCATTTTTGTGTTTCTGGCTTTTTTTGCTCATCATTAGCTTGTGAGATTCATTCAATTTGCTTTTATGTAGTTTGATTTGCTACTTTCAGGAATATAGAGAATCCCATCATATGAATAGACCACAATCTGTTTATCTGTCCTACTGCTGATGAACATTTGGGCTGTTTTTAGCTTGAACCTATTATGAGTAGTACCACTATAAATATCCTTCTACATGTCTTTCTGTTAAAAAGAGTGCAAAATTTGTGTTGGGTATATGCCTAGCATGTAAAAGGAAACTTTTTAACACAGAGGGCAGGGATTTAATAGCTATAATACATGAGATATATTCGATAATGAGATCATAGGAAAAACAATTTCTGGCCAATCAGGGTATCTCCAATCCATAATTCAAAAAAAAAATATTCTTTTTTCATTTGAATTCAAGAAAGCCTATTAAAGCCCTCCTCTTGGAGAACAGGATATTTTGTAGAACGTGCTCAGGTGCAGAGAGCACTTTTTTTCAGAATGCATTCATACTTGAGGGACACTGAGCCTACATTATGTGGGTTTCTACCATTGTGACAACGGACAGGACTGAAGGAATAAAACTACATGTGATGGAACGTGTGTAGTTACAGTGACAAAGTCTGAGGTTTCAGCCACCACAGGCACAAAGTATGGGAACTCTGGAAAACTGGCTGGATTTTAGGAACGCAGCTCCCTGCAAGCAGGCTAGTGTGGACTGGGATAGATGAGCGCTTAGAGTGGAAGGCAGGAACAAAACCTACCAGCAGGGTGCGAGAGAACAAGCCACAGACCAGGAGCCACGCAGGCAGGATGCTAGGCACCTGGCTTCGGCTATCACGGAGTTTCTCCCCCAGAGTGCAAGCTCCTTGAGGGCAGGGAGAAGAAAGCGCAGTCAGGAGAAGCAGAGAGGAGTGTTCAAGACGTGCTGTGTGATATCCTGGGGAAAGCGGTGCTGGGATCCAGCCGTGCCTGAGCCAGACAGATCCTGACTTGGAACGATACAGTTCCAGCTAGGTTTTCCGATGCTCGCATCCGAGAGGCTCTTCACTAACATCGGGAGATCGCTGACTTGCGGAAGTCAGAGCAGACAGCCCGGAGCCCATGCTCTGACTTCCCATGTTGCACTGTAGGATGGGGCCGATCTGGAGATGAATTGAGTGAAATATATAAGATTAGAATTAAAAAAATAAAACAGACTTAAGAAGCAGGGCAGTGTTCAGTGTTTGTGATGAATCCTAGGCAAATAATGGCTGTGAGAGAAATAAAAGGGATAATAACCTGAAACAAACATACTAATTCGTTCCTTCTGGGGATCTGTGTACCTTTGCTTCCAATGCTTTGTATCTGGCGTTGCAAGATCTATGTCCCTTTAAATTTTTGTGTGTGAATTTCTCAGCATACTGCTGCTGCTGCTGCTGCTGCTAAGTTGCTTCAGTCGTGTCCGACTCTGTGTGACCCCAGAGATGGCAGCCCACCAGGCTCCCCCGTCCCTGGGATTCTCCAGGCAAGAACACTGGAGTGGGTTGCCATTTCCTTCTCCAATGCATGAAAGTGAAAAGTGAAAATGAAGTCGCTCACTTGTGTCCGACTCTTAGCGACCCCGTGGACTGCAGCCTACCAGGTTCCTCCGTCCATGGGATTTTCCAGGCAAGAGTACTAGAGTGGGGTGCCATTGCCTTCTCAGTATAGAGACCACTGTAAAGACATTACTATGATGAAGTGATATAAATCAATGATTCTCAACCTGGGTACCACAGATCTATGCAGAGGGGACTTAGAAATATTGCCTGGGGTCCATGAACACATAGTTATAGTGTCTGTTATTGTTTATTTTCAAAGTCGTGGTTGACTCTTCTGCAACCGCATGGACTGTAGCCTGCCAGGCTCCTCTCTCCATGGGGATTCCCAGACAAGAATACTGGAGTGAGTTGCCATTTTCTTCTCTCTCTCTTTTTAAATATAAATTTATTTATTTTATGTGGAGGTTAATTACTTTACAATATTGTGCTGGCTTTGCCATATGTCAATATGAATCTACCACAGGTATACACATGTTCCCCATCCTGAACGCCTCTCCCTCCTCCCTCCCCGTACCATCCCTCTGGGTCGTCTCAGTGCACCAGCCCCAAGCATCCAGTATCATGCATCGAACCTGGACATGACCAAGTGGGCTTTATCCCAGGGATGCAGGGATTCTTCAACATCCGCAAATCAATCAATGTAATTCACCACATTAACAAATTGAAAAATAAAAGCCATATGATAATCTCAATAGATGCAGAGAAAGCCTTTGACAAAATTCAACATCCATTTATGATAAAAACTGTCCAGAAAACAGGAAAGGAAGGAACATACCTCAACATAATAAAAGCTATATATGACATACCCACAGCAAACATTATGCTCAATGGTGAAAAATTGAAAGCATTTGTCCTAAAGTCAAGAACAAGACAAGGGTGCCCACTTTCACCACTACTATTCAACATAGTTTTGGAAGTTTTGGCCACAGCAATCAGAGCAGAAAAAGAAATAAAAGGAATCCAAATTGGAAAAGAAGAAGTAAAACTCTCACTGTTTGCAGATGACATGATCCTCTACATAGAAAACCCTAAAGACTCCACCAGAAAATTACTAGAGCTAATCAATGAATATAGTAAAGTTGCAGGATATAAAATCAACACACAGAAATCCCTTGCATTCCTATACACTAATAATGAGAAGATAGAAAGAGAAATTAAGGAAACAATTCCATTCACCATTGCAATGAAAAGAATAAAATACTTAGGAACATATCTACCTAAAGAAACTAAAGACCTATATATAGAAAACTATAAAACACTGCTGAAAGAAATTCAAGACGACACTAATAGATGGAGAAATATACCATGTTCATGGATTGGAAGAATCAATATAGTGAAAATGAGTATACTACCCAAAGCATCTATAGATTCAATGCAATCCCTATCAAGCTACCAACGGTACTTTTCAGAGTTGCTGCTGCTGCTGCTAAGTCACTCCAGTCGTGTCCAACTTTGTGTGACCTCATAGATGGCAGCCCACCAGGCTCCCCTGTCCCTGGGATTTTGTGGGCAAGAACACCGGAGTGGATTGCCATCTCCCTCTCCAATGCATGAAAATGAAAAGTGAGAGTGAAGCCGCTCAGTCGTGTCCAAGTCTTAGTGACCCCATGTACCTTAGCCTACCAGGCTTCTCCATCCATGGGATTTTCCAGGCAAGAGTATTGGAGTGGGTTGCCATTGCCTTCTCCGTTTCAGAGCTAGAGCAAATAATTTCACAATTTGTATGGAAATACAAAAAATCTCGAATAGCCAAAGCAATCTTGAGAAAGAAGAATGGAACTGGAGGAATCAACCCGCCTGACTTCAGGCTCTACCACAAAGCCACAGTCATCAAGACAGTATGGTACTGGCACAAAGACAGAATAGATCAATGGAACAAAATAGAAAGCCCAGAGATAAATCCACACACCTATGGACACCTTATCTTTGACAAAGGAGGCAAGAATATACAATGGATTAAAGACAATCTCTTTAACAAGTGGTGCTGGGAAAATTGGTCAACCACTTGTAAAAGAATGAAACTAGAATACTTTCTAACACCATACACAAAAATAAACTCAAAATGGATTAAAGATCTAAATGTAAGACCAGAAACTACAAAACTCCTAGAGGAGAACATAGGCAGAACACTCTCCAACATATATCACAGCAGGATCCTCTATGACCCACCTCCCAGAATATTGGAAATAAAAGCAAAAATAAACAAATGGGACCTAATTAAATTAAAAGCTTCTGCACAACAAAGGAAACTGTAAGCAAGGTGAAAAGACAGCCTTCAGAATGGGAGAAAATAATAGCAAATGAAGCAACTGACAAACAACTAATCTCAAAAATATACAAGCAACTCCTGCAGCTCAATTCCAGAAAAATAAACGATCCAATCAAAAAATGGGCAAAAGAACTAAACAGACATTTCTCCAAAGAAGACATACAGATGGCTAACAAACACATGAAAAGATGCTCAACATCACTCATTATCAGAGAAATGCAAGTCAAAACCACAATGAGGTACCATTTCACACCAGTCAGAATGGCTGCAATCCAAAAGTCTACAAGCAATAAACACTGGAGAGGGTGTGGAGAAAAGGGAACCCTCTTACAGTGTTGGTGGGAATGCAAACTAGGACAACCACTATGGAGAACAGTGTGAAGATTCCTTAAAAATATGGAAACAGAACTGCCTTATGACCCAGCAGTCCCACTACTGGGCATACACTTTGAAAGAGGCACGTGTACCCCAATGTTCATTGCAGCACTGTTTATAATAGCCAGGACATGGAAGCAACCTAGATGTCCATCAGCAGATGAATGGATAAGAAAGCAGTGGTACATATACACAATGGAGTATTACTCAGCCGTTAAAAAGAATACATTTGAATCAGTTCTAATGAGGTGGATGAAACTAGAGCCGATTATACAGAGTGAAGTAAGCCAGAAAGAAAAACACCAATAAAGTATACTAACGTCATTTTCTTCTTCACAGGGTCTTTCCAATTCAGGGATTGAATCCACGTCTCCTATGTCTCCTGCACAACCCAGGAAGCCCAGTCACAGTCTCGAGCTAGAAGTAGATCTCAGTAAGGCTTTGTGAATGAATGAATATGCACATAAAGCTTTACCAATGAAATTACACATGAAATATTTGACTCATGCAAATATATTCAACTCTTTGACAAATAGATAGATGCTGCTGTGATTAATAAAATAAAAATTTACTAAAAGGTTTTATTGATTTAATAAAAGCTTCTTACCTCCCCTTAACAGATCTCTAAGTAACAGCTACAAAAATGCCTAATTCCTGAGGCTGGAAATTTCTTTATATTAAAAATGTACCATTACACTTGGAAAGGTTGGAGACCCCTGTACAGATATAAATTTCTTGAAGGTAAAAATCTGTCCCCTTGCATGTGTACATGCAGAGCATTCAAAATTATGTAATGAATAGAATACAATGCTGACAATAAATCATATTCCTGAGAATAGGAGAGTAAAATAATCCTTTCCTCACCATTTTAAATTTATGATTTAAAACCATTTTATTGTCAAATGTAATCTACATTCATACAAGTGCAAACATGTACATTTTCCCAAATATTTATAAAGCGAACACCCTGTATTCACTTGCAAAATAAGAAAGAGGACGTTGTCAGCCTTCCAGACCTCCTCTCCCTCTGATGCGTCATGTCCTGATCACAAACACCCCTCTTTCCCCAAAGGTAAACTTGTCCAAGCTGTGATGATAATCACATCATCACTTCTAAAACAGCACTTCCTTCTATATGTGCATCCCTAAACCAGGTAATTTAACGTTGCCTGTTTTTGAACTCTGTTTAAATGGAGTGTATCATATGCATCCTTTGTGTTTCATTTCTTGCTCAGTATTAAATCTGCATGATTCATCCATGCTGTTGCATAGCTGCAGGTTTCTAAAATAGTTTTTAACCTTTATTTTTTGAAGTGTAATATTCCATACTGTGTCTATACTATTGTTATCCATTCCATCGTAGATGACATTTAAATAGTTTCTAATGTGGTGTAACACACGTTTAACAAAAGCATTTAGCTAATATATCTATTTCACGTGATTACTGATAATGTTTTGATTTAAATTTACCACCTTATTTTGTGCTTCTATTTGTCCTACCAGTCCTCTTTATTATTATCCCCTTTTTTGGACTTTTTTGGATTGAATATTTTTCATCTTTCTATTTTTATTTCTACAAGCTTAGAATATGTACCTTCTGTTTCCATTCTTCTAGTGGTATCCTAAATATTACAATATTTACATTTAAATTATAAAACCCTCAAATTGCTTTATACTTTGCTCCCTTCATATTATAATATTAAAACCTTAGAAAAAATTTAATCCATTTGTCTCACCAACACAACTTTCATGTATTTTCATTCTTTCTGCGCTTTTAACTTAATGCATTATTGCATTTTTATACTCAATTATCACTTTCTTTGCTCTTGATCTCTTTTTGCTTCTCAGACCTTTCATCTAGGATTATTTTTCTTCTAGTTGAAGTATATTATTTAGCATTTCCTTTAGTTAGGGTCTGCTCATAGTAAACTCTGTCTGATGTCCTTGAGCTAAAAATATTTCTTTTCTCCTCATTTTTGAAATAAAATTAAGTGGCTATAATATACTTGATCAGCAGTTATTTTCAGCACCATTAAGATATTCTGTGTTCCATTTTGTGGCTGAGAAGTCAGCTTTTGGTCCAACTGTTGCTCTTTTAAAAGTAGTATTTTATTTGTGTCAGTTTTTAAGATTTTTCTCTGTACTCTGTGATTTCACTTTGATTTCTCTATGATTTTTTTTTCCTATTTTTCTTTCTTAAGATTGTCTATGCTTCTTAAAACCGTATATTGTTTTCTTCAGTTTTGGAAAATTCTTAGCTATTATTTTCAGCTCACTTTCTTGACCCTCTTTTCTGAAACTCCAAATAATGTATGTTTGACCTTCCTTTTTTGAGATACAATTAATGTATCATTTTACTCTTCATGTTTCTTAATTCCTCTTTGATATTTTCATTTTTTATCCGTATGTGCTTCATTCCTTTTCATTTCTTCAGGTGTATCTCCCAGTTTACTAATTTTATCTTTCACTCTTTCCATATTCTAAGTTCCTACACTGAGCTTCTAATATCAAATATATATACACATATATGCAATTTCTAGAAGTTCTCTTTAGGTCTTTTTCAAATGTGTCAGATCACTTTTCACAGTTTCTGTCTTTTATTTCTTTTAGAAAGGTCAGCATACACATTGCTATATATGAAATACATAACTAATAAGAACCTACTAGGTAGCACAGAGAACTCTACTCAGTACTCTGTAATGACCTATATGACCAAAGAGTCTAAAAAAGAGTGGATATACATATATGTGTGTGTGTATATATATATATATATATATTATATATATATATATATGATTCACTTTGCTGTACCGCAGAAACTAACATAACATTGAAAATCAACTATACTCCAATACAAATTAATAAAAATAAAAATAAATAGAAAAGTCAGTATAGTTGCTTAATTATCCCTATTTGATAATTTCAATATTTGAACTCCCTGTGGGTTTCTTCCCCCTTGCTCCAATCACAGTGTGTATATAGGTAAAATTTAGTTAAAATGAACAATATTGGTGTCATTTTTCAAAGGAATTAAATAGGAAATAGCAAGCTGGAGTTAGGAATAATGTAGCCTGTGGTTATCACAGACAGACAACTGATGGACTGATAGGGTTAGCTGGAAAAGCAGGGAGATTTTTCCTGCCTATAAAATTTCTGAATTTTTGATTCTGACCCTAATTACATTTTATCTTCTAGCCTCTCCACTTCCCTCGCTCTCCAAAAAGTGACATCTAGAACAATCCCTCTGTTTTTCTCTGCTCTGCAGAGCAATTGTTGCTATGGCTATGAGATTAAGCCTGATCACAGCCCTGCAATTATTAATAGCGCTGAAAGTAGCCACTGATAGGGGTTCAGGTTTCTTTCCTCTACTTTCCCATCCAGAGCTTTCTTGGCACAACTGTACCTCAGACCTGGGGGCCATTTCATAGCTGCTCTCTGATGACTTAAGGGGCTCCTGCTTCCTCTCCAACAGTGCAGGATACTGTCACCATCAGTGACTTTAAGGTCTGTAAAGGTCTAGTTAGGTTAAAGGGAAGCCTTCATGGTGCTTAAGATAAAAATACAAAACAGCCTTTCTGGAACTTTCTTATGGAAGAAAGGCACTTGAACAACATTTTCCTGACCCTAATATAAGCAGGAAATCACAGTGGAATCAATGGTGAGCCATGAACCTTTGTAGGCAGCTATCTGTATAATGGCAACATCTATGCAACATCAAGGACTTCCCCGGTGGCTCAGACAGTAAAGCATCTGTCTACAATGCGGGAGACCCGGGTTCGATCCCTGGGTCGGGAAGATCCCCTGGGGAAGGAAATGGCAATCCACTCCAGTACTATTGCCTGGAAAATCCCATGGACAGAGGAGCCTGGTAGGCTACAGTCCATGGGGTCACAGAGAGTCGGACACAACTGAGCGACTTCACATGCAACATCAAAACACTGTGTTACAGCATGATTTTGCCCTTGTGATGTCAGGCAACTGTCTGAATGAGGAAGATAAAAGCTGTGCTTGTTTGTAAAGATTTTTGCCTTTTAGATATTTCCAGGATTCACTAGGCACCTATGATCTCAACAGCAGCATGCATTTCATGTATTTCACATTGAGGAGACCCGGGTTCGATCCCTGGGTCAGGAAGATGCTCTGGAAAAGGAAATGGCAACCCACTCCAGTACTCTTGCCTGGAAAATCCCATGGATGGAGGAACCTGGTAGCCTACAGTCCATGGGGTCGCAAAGAGTCAGACATGACTGAGCAACTCCATTTCACTTAACGTTGGGAAAGAGACAAAGGTCATTTCCAAGGCTTATTTTCCTTGACTCTGGAGAGAATTATGGGGCACCTGACTGAGGAAACCATTCTCAGTGTCATCCCTGAATTACAAAGATGCAGATTTCGCACTTACAAATTATATGTTAAATCCAGGCTTCCCAGGTGGCACTAGTGGTAAAGAACCTGCCAGCCAGTGCAGGAGACATAAGATACTTGGGTTTGATCCCTGAGTTGGGAAGATTCCCTGGAGGAGGGCATGGCAACTCACTTTAGTATTCTTGCTTGAAGAATCCATGGACAGAGGAGCCTGGTGGGTTACCATCCAGAGGGTCACAAAGAGTCAAACATGACCGAAGCGACTTAGCACACATACGCACATGTTAAATCTAGACTGATAGGGACTTCTCTAGTGGCTCAGTAGTAAAGAACCTGCTTGCCAATGCAAGGGACACAGGCTCGATCCCTGATTCAGGATGATCCCACATACCATGGAGCAACTAAATCTGTGTACCGTAACTGTTGTGCCTCTGAACCCACATACAGCAACTGCTACAGACTGCGTGCCCTAGGGCTTCCACTCTGCGACAGGAGAAGCTGCTGCAATGAGAAACCTGCGCGCCACAACTAGAGACTAGCTCCCGCTCGCCACACGGCAACAAAGACCCAGCACAGTCAAATAAATAAGGAAAATGATTTTTTTAAATCTTGATGATATCTTGAGGCTTGTTTTATGTGTGACTCATTTAAACAACCAGTGCTGATCACATCAACCTCTTCAAGGTAGCCTCAGTGAAGGATGTCGTTACCAGTCAGTAAAGCTCAAAATGTGAGCTACGAAAACAGTTCTAGAGTCAGATATACTAGACCTCTCCCTCACCCCTGCAACTGCTCCCCAGGATATTTCATATATTTCTCTTACAATGTCACACAAACATTTCTCTCATAAAATCAGAAGCTCTGCCAACTCAAGACCTTAGTTTCCATTTGGCAACAACTGACCGGTGTGGAGGGGCTGTCCCCTCCTTAGACGGGACATGCACTTTCTAGCTGTCCTGGCCTCAAGCCCTCTCTGTTGCCTCGCTTACTTGGAAGCACAGCGTCTGAGGCTTCCCTTTCTCTCGCTCTACCACTTGCCTTGTCTCTGTTGCCTGCGGCTGCTCTGCTCACTGTTCTCTGCATCACTGTCTAGACGTTTAACCGGCCATGCAGCCGTGGCCGGGGTTTGGCATCCGCAGTCCCTCACCCGTCAGGCTACCTCTTGCCCGTTTGCACCCCTTTCCCTTTGGTTTCCTCTCGAAGCTAAAACTGTGTTCCTTTTATCAGTTTCGATGGCACGAATGTTTGGCTGTTGGGAAGTCCACAAACCATCATTTACCCTGAGACCTATACCTTCTGGAGAGAGTGCCATGGTCTTTTTATGAATTTCAGGGATTTATATTATCCTTTGCACAGGCTAAGGAAGTTACCTGGGTTTGGTAGTTACCTTTCTGCAACATAGGAAACTGAGAGACTTTTATTTCTTTTATTAGCCTTGGTGTTTATTTCATGTGCTCTTTATTTGAAACATTATCACTCCAGGTAATCCTGTTTAAAAAAGTCTGACTTTGATCCCCTGCTTATTCCCTAACCATTGATAAATCAGAGGAGGCGGGTTCAGCTTGCCAGTGTTACTATTTTAGAACTGAGAGACAGTTTCTTAAGTCTCCATCTGGTGTATTGTTGGGCAAGGCAGCCAGTCATCACAAAACAGTCCTCTGACCTCCAGCTTTGAAACTGTGTACACAACGCTGGGGAAGCCAGAGTTCTTTTCCTCTGCCTTGATGTATGCAAGTTGAATCACGCTGTTATAGGCTATTTTAAGTACGTGCTGCGGTTGATCTATTATTTGCCAGTTAATTCAAGTTTCTTCATCTGTGCATGCTCTATTTCCCTCCTGTGGCTAGTGGCCACTTATTGGAGAGTGCATTTCTAGGTCATTGATTTTACTTGGGTTCGTGTGAAAAATTGAAAGTAAGAGGAACTTAAGGAAAGGTCCCTGGTGGAGACAATCGCAGTGGTCTAGGTGTGTGGGATCTTAATGACTTAGACCAGGCTGAGACCAGTGGGAATGGAAAGCAAGGCATACATTCATTACGTGATTGAAGAGCAATCAATTAGAAAAATTCTTGAAAGCTGGAGGCCAAGACAAATCTCTTTAAGCATTAAATAGCTCCGGCCAAAGTTTGTTCTCCAGAGTTCTAGTTGCATGGACTGTTAAAAGAAGAAAAGTTTTAGGTATGCTGACATTAGGAAACAATGTGTTATACTGCCAGTCATCTCAGAGACTTTAGTATGTTGCGGCGCTTCCTGAGCCTGCAAGAGCAGCATAAGGTAGGCCACACTTCGTCCACTTGTTGGATTGTGGAATTCTTTTTGATGGACACCTGTTAGTATCATTATTCTGTAGGGCAAGTTTTGAGAAAAGGAAAGCAGCCACATGCTAATAAGGTACTAGTGGGAGAAGCTAGCCCAAACGGGCCAAAGGGCACAGGTGAGCCGCATGATGGGGTCACGTAGACTGCTGTGCCAGCCCCACTGTGGCGCTGGCACCTCTTCCTCAGCTCTGCTAAGATGGGTCATGCCAGACCCATCTTAGGGTCTGTTCTTACGCTATAGGAGCAAGAAGGAATGTGTTTAGCATCTAGACACACCACTGCAGTGTCCCTTGTACTGTCTTCTCTAATTTTACCGGTAGTCATGGCCTAAGAATTGCATGGTGACTAGGGGCTCAGACTGCCAGGTCATAACGGACCTGCTGATGAAAGAGGAGATGGAGTGAATCGGTTTGTTGGTGAGCCAGCTCAATACGTCAGTGAGACTGAAACTAGGCTGCTATGCATGGCAGCCCCAGTCAAGAATGGCGCAAAGGGCAACAGTGAAGGGAAATTCTCCCCAAGAGCAAAGTTTCTGAAAACATGCCTGATCAGACACTTTGTGTGGAAAGACAAAGGTCTTGAGATCCATGTGTGTGTATGTGTGTGTCTGTACAAACTCACAGTCAGGGGCTTAGAAGGAGAAAGATTAAAAGTGTGCAGCCCAGGAGGACTGGGAAAGAGGTGTGCATGTCCATGGACCTGGGGAGGGGATGAAAAGCATGAAGGTTTTTATATGATGTGCTAAGCCGCACCGAAGACTTCTGCCGTGAAAGAGGCACTGAATCACCGTGCAGATAGGGTGACTCAGCAGTGCAGGAGCAGCACCGTGAGTGCCCGGGAGGAGGGCCCTGTCCTCACAGACACAGGCTGCGCGCGGGCCGTACAACACCGGTTCCCACCCGCCAAGACCAGCACAACCACGACTGCTGTGAAGCATCTAACCTGTCCACAACAGAGGCCAGGACTGAGCTCTTGATATTACACCATTCCTAGGAGAGACTAACCTGCCATTCGATGTCCAAATGATTAAATGAGATCACTTCAACCCTGGCACCTCATCTTGACTGCTACTGCTACTACTAAGTCGCTTCAGTCATGTCCGACTCTGTGCGACCCCATATTCTGGGTGTGGGTTTGCCTTTCCTACCTGCATGTCTTCAGCCATACTATCTGAAGGCCCACGGATTAGCTGATCTGTTTACATGGGATCCCGCGTAAGGTGGAGACCTGATTCACGGCACAGGGACTCATTCCATGAGATCCAATGGTCCTTTTCCACGTGGTACCACCCAAAGGATGCTGGCCTGATAGAACAATGGAACAGCTCTTTGAAGACACAGTTGAGATGCCAGATTGGTGATGATGCTTTCTGAGTATGGTGTACCATTCTTAAGGCACAATATATATGCTACAGGTATTCACCGGTAGCTCAGCGGTAAAGAATACATCTACAATACACAGACAGGGAGACACAGATCCGTGGGTTGGATCCCTGGGTCAGGAAGATCCCCTGGAGAGGAAAACGGCAAACCACTCCATCCTGGAGTTGTTTGTTATTCTTGCCTGGAGAATTCCACGAACAGAGGAGCCTTAAGTAAGTAAGTGAAGTTGCTCAGTCATGTCCGATTCTTTGCGACCCCACAGACTGTAGCCCACCAGGCTTCTCTGTCCATGGGATTCTCCAGGCAAGAATACTGGAGTGGGTTGCCATTTCCTTCTCCAGGGGATCTTCCCAACCCAGGGATTGAACCTGGGTCTCCTGCATTGCAGAAAGATGCTTTAACCTCTGAGCCACCTTAGCAGGCTATAGTCCATAGAGTCGCAAAAGAGTCGGACACGACTTAGTGACTAAACAGCAACCACACATATGCTTAACTAATGATCGTTATAAGGTACTGGACCCATTGTGTTACCCAGTTCCAGGAAGGAGTCGACATAGAAGCGGTCCCAATTATCATCACCTCCAGTGGCGCATTGGAGTAATTTACTCTTTTATCTTCACAGTTCTAGGTTCTACATGTATAGAAGTTCATATTCCCAGCTGTAGAATGCTTTCACCAGGTGATAAGTAGGGGTCCCATCAAATTTTAAGTTATGTGTGTCATCCAACTTCTTTGGGGTTTTGCGAGGTCCAGAAGACAAGGAAAGGAGTCACCAGCCTGCCAGGAATAATTGACCCTTATCATCAGGAGGAGAGAGGGCTGTTCTTATGCAATAGGAGTGAGAAAGAATATGCGTAGCAACCAGATGAACCACTGAAGTGTCCCTTGTTATTGTCTTCTGTAATTTTAATTAGTAGCCATGGCCTAAGAATTGCATGTTAACTAGGGGTTCACACCCCATGGGAATGAGAGTCTGAATTGCCCCACTAGGTCAGACACCAGGCCAGCAGAGGTGCTAGCTGGGGTGTGGGGAATTTGGAATGGGAGGTAGAGGAGGGAGCATCACTTGAACTATTATGCCCATAAGCTCCAGTAACTTTCCTTTCATGGCTTTCCCCAAGGAAACAGACCAACAAGGATCCTCAGGTTGTTGTTCCAAGATGGGGTAAATTTGTAAGAAGCAAATGGATCCATATAGCCCAGGAGATGGACTCTTGTGGATGCGGTGATATTCTCCACAGACCCCTTTTCAGGACTGAGTAGTTATCCTCTCAACTGCCAAGAGGCCCTCCTCATGAATCACCTCTGATCAGAGGGAGCTGACTCACTCAAGCCTACACCCCTTCCCAAAGGCAGCATGTATCCTGTAACTAGTCAATATGGAGGACAGAGGTCTTAGCCCCGTGCTGAGTTCAGGACGTCTCTGAAGGTCCACCTCAGTGTCGGAGTTACCCAGGAATCCAGCTGTCTCCCTGCAACTGTGCTGTGGGTCAACTTCTCTTGCTCAGTCCTGCTTTCCTCACCCTGTGACAGCTGTTGTAACTGAAAGTCCACCCAATAAAACACATGCACATACATCTTGGTATCAGAGTCTGTTTCCTATGACAGATATGAAATAAGGCTTCTCTCTAGAGCTTAGGCAGCCTGATGTAAATCGAAAGCCTGATCACACTCTGATGATTATGTTACACTAAGTCAACCTAGAATTAATGGACACTCTGTGTCCTTAGCAGTTTCCTACTAATGTGGTTGGAATCCCCAGATTTCCCTACAGTGTGACAGAATAGCTTCGGGCTTCAGTGGCTAAGGGAATATACTGTGAATAGGAAGAGGTTTTGAAGAAATAGAAGAGACAGAGATCATGGTCTTAAGGTTGTGATCTATGAAGGATGATTGCTTATTGAGTATCAAGGAACCTCTATTAGTTGATCACTCTCAACGGAGAGTAGGAAAGGTGTGTTGGACCCCTGGGTAAAAAAGTGTTTAAGAAGATGAGTAGGTACCAAAAAATACCAAAGCAAAAATTTTAATTGTTTCTTCCAATGGAATATAGGCTTTTTAGGAAAAAAAAAGTCTAAATCCTTCATATTTTTTAATGATTATGTTGATTTGTTACCTTTAAACCAGACGTGGCTGAAAGTTACACTATATTTTGATGACCTTCAACATGTAGAACTTCACACTGAAAAATTCCCATGACCCAGTAGTTCCACCTTCAGTAAATACTCCAGTAAACCCTCTTGTACCTACAAAAGGATGTGTACGGCAGCACTATTTGCAGCATCAAAATTTTGAAGCAGGGCTTCCCTGGTGGTACTGTAGCTAAGAATCCACCTGCCAACACAGAGGACATGGGTTCCATCCTTGGCCAGGGAAGAATCCACATGACGCAGAGCAACTAAGCCCATGTACCACGACTACTGAACCCGCGCTCCAGAGCCCACGAACCGCATCTACTGAGCCTGTGCACCGCAGCTACCAAGCCTGTGTGCTGCAGCTACTGAAGACTGCATGCCTGGAGTCTGTGCTCTGCAACAGAGAAGCCACCTCAGTAGGAAGCCTGTGCCCCTCCACAAAGAATGCTCCTGCTCACTGCAAGGAGAGAAAGCCTTACACAGCAAGAAAGACCCAGCACAGTCAAAAATAAATTTTAAAACATTTTTGAAGCAGTCCAAATGTCCTTTAAGAGAAAAATGGATGAATATTCACATAATGAGTATTGTCATCTTCAGCAATAGAATACAACAGTTGAAATGAACTACAGTGAAATTTTAAAATATGGATGAATCTAGTAATGGGATATTCAGTGAAAAAAGTAAGAATCAAATGTTGCATTGGGTTTGATAGTATTTTTATAGCAATAGAAATACTAAAATAGTAATTTCTATAGTATAGAAATTACTAAAATTTCTAAAAAGGCATTTTGTAGTCATGCATACAGATGCAATAAAATGTGAAATTCAGGGTGATGAGTTCCTAGAATATGGGCGTATCAGGGGATATTTGGTTACAACAGCAGCAGCAGGTTATTGTCAAGGACCTAGCTTTTATTTTCGTGGTGGATGGGTCTGTCATGTTTGTTATTCTACCAAGAAATTTGAGGTCCATACATACGTCACCAATATGAGAGTGTCACAAAACAAAGAGTGTGATGAATACTATTTCAGTCCTGAAAGGGGAAAAATAAACCCCACAGATGGTCATATCTGATTTACACCTTCAATGTCACTCCAGTTTTCAATATTACACAACCACATACCCATGGTTAGTACCCTAAATTGACTCATTCAACCCCCATTTCAGTCCCCCTTTAACATGCAGAATTCAGAAAGCTAAAAACCACACTTCTCAGACCTCCTTGCAGCTAGGGCTTCACATGAGTGTAGTCAAATGAGACTTGATTCATAATTAAGCAGTATGGGAAGAGAGACAAGTTGGCACACCACTTGGCTGGTATGGACAGTAGCTTTGGCAGAGAGGCAGTGTGTCCAGGGGCAGGCAGCTAGGGTATCAGCTTCCTGAAAATGCAGGAAGTCTCTTGACCAATGCAGAAGCAACTGCTCTGTTGACCTAGTTCCATATTTTAATCTTGGGAGTTGACCTTGGAAGTTCAGCCCTCAAAAAAGAGGGCAGCTGTTTTGGCCTCCCAGTGGTACAGTAAACCACAAAAATTCCTTTCTCTTAAACTTGTTGAAGAGATTCTGCTCTTCAAAACTTAATCATGGCTGATACAATATCCATTACAGAAACTTTCTTACTTCTAGAAGTAAGATTTTATGAAATGAAAAAAAAAAAAAAAACCTGTCATTGATTGGTTCTTTTCTGCTCGAGGCTTTCTTCTTATCAAGAAGGACCATAAGCTTTCCTGTCCTTCAATTTAAATACAAGTGACACTTATAAATGGAAAATATGACAGATGAAAATTTTGTATCTCATAGTTGTTCATCTTATTTCAGATAGACAATATATGTCTTAGTAATACCAAATTGTTATGCACCTATCATACTTCTTTATAGTGAAACAATACTGTGCTTACTGAGTATTAAAATTCTACAAAGGTAGAAAGGTGTGTGACACTGTGATAATTAAATAAAGTTTAAATTTCTATTAAAGTCATACCTACTCAGATGTTCCTAATACATAACCATTAATGAAGAAGGCTTTTTACAATCCCAAAGTGATAGGAAGTGTATGCGATACGAATACTTATTCATATAGGTCACTCATCCAGCAAAAATGGGACTTAGTAGGATATCTGTAAATCTTCAGAGAATGGTTTAGTCTCAAGGCAGGAGTCCTGCTTGATTATGAAATGTGGCTCTTCATGGATGCCTAGATTAGACATAGTTGCTGCAAGTGGCCTTTCCTGGGGAGGAAACTTCCATGTGCTGAGTAGGTGGCAAAATGACAATCAGGGCCTGAGAATGTATAATAGCATAATTACAGTAGACCACTACTCACTACTAGGCTCATTTTTCCTGTAACTGTCTTCTGCTGTGAGTATAATTGAGTTATATTAAACCTGTACGGCAGAAGACATGTCATTAGCTGCCCCAGCACAGCTTGAAGGAGGGCCCGCCATACAAAACATGAGGGTTGAAGGGCGCGCAGAGTGTGGGGGGAAGAAGGAGAGGGGAAAGATTAGCTGCAGCTGATTGGGGATATGGTGAACACCTGACCAGAAGCTGCTGTAGCAGGAAATCTGAACTCAGACCTGCAAAAACCAGCATCAGTGGTACGTATATCTGATACTGAGTTGGGACTAGGGACTGTTGAGCTATGTGCAAGAGCTAAGCAATTAAAGAAGTTTGTGGAAAAAACTCTGTTCAGTCACTCAGTCATGTCTGACTCTTTGCGACCCCATGGACTGCAGCATATCAGGCCTCCCTGTCCATCACCAGCTCCTGGAGCTCACTCAAACTCATGTCCATCGAGTCAGTGACGCCATCCAAACATCTCATCCTCTGTCGTCCTCCTCTCCTCCCGCCTTCAGTCTTTCCCAGTGTCAGGGTCTTTTCCAATGAGTCAGTTCTTCACATCAGGTGGCTAAAGTATTGGAACTTCAGCTTCAGTGTCAGTTTTCCAATGAATGGAAAGAGCTAGAGTGAAGCAAATAGGAAAAAAGAAGCACAGAAGTAAAGAGACCACACAGTCTCAACTTTCATTGTGCTAAGAGAATATAATCAAAGAAAAGCCTCAAAACCATTTATAGTTCAATTCAGTTCAGTCGCTCAGTCATGTCTGACTCTTTGCGACCCCATGAATCGCAGCACGCCAGGCCTCCCTGTCCATCACCAACTCCCAGAGTTCACTCAAACTCACGTCTATCAAGTTGGTGATGCCATCCAGCCATCTCATCCTCTGTTGCCCCCTTTTCCTCCTGCCCCCAATCCCTCCCAGCATCAGAGTCTTTTCCAATGAGTCAACTCTTCGCATCAGGTGGCCAAAGTACTGGAGTTTCATCAGTACTGGAGTTAGCATCATTCCTTCCAAAGAACACCCAGGGCTGATCTCCTTTAGAATGGACTGGTTGGATCTCCTTGCAGTCCAAGGGACTCTCAAGAGTCTTCTCCAATACCACAGTTATAAGCACACATCAGAAACCTTCACCAAGGCATCTCCTTAGATACTGGTCATTCACCATGCTGAGCAGATCATTAATCCCATGGCCCTGTTTGAGTTTCATGGGAAGTAGGCACTTTGGCCTTCGTGGGTCTTTTCTTCTATAAAAAAAGAAATGGGATCCATGATATAAATATATATGTGTGTATATTATATATAATACATATTTATGAATTATATTTATGACTACATTAGAATAAAGGCAAATATAATCCATGTTGGATTCATTATTATATATACAGTATTATTGTTATTATATGTATAATATATGTATATAATATATTTTATTATGTCATTTTTCTTCAGCTTTTGAAGAAAATTAAAATTGAGATATTTTCATGGGCCCTGAAAGTATTGTGCACAGAAGCTTTTGGATATATCAACCCCAAGAATTTCTAACACTTCTAAGGATTAGGTATAGGGAATTTTGAAGAGCCTAAGTCATAATTTCAATCTTCACTATTCCTCTAAAGACCTCTTCAATTTTTCTTTTAAGGTGGACTTTAAATTCTCCATGTACATTGTTTAAAATGCACGACTTGCTTGTCAGCACATACTTTGCTTCCGTGTACATCTGTAAGTTGGTAATTTGGCTGTCGGGTTTTAAGCGGCTGTCATTCTCGTTCTAGAAATTGATGCCTTTATCTCTCTGCCTCACTTCAGGAAGCACATGGCTTTGAACTGAGTCCCCTTAAGGACATGAGTAGCTTGCAAAATTGGGACTGTTTCCTCAGAGCACTAACTGAAGAAGAGTATTAAAAGAAGAAATGAATTCACGAGTGGTGGCGGTAGTTTAGTCACTAAGTCGTGTCTGACTTGCAGCCCCATGGACTATAGCCCGCCAGGCCCCTCTGTCCGTGGAGTTTTCCAGGCAAGAACACTGGAGTGGACTGTCATTTCCTTCTCCAGGGAAACTTTCAGACTCAGGGATCAAATCTGTGTCTCCTGCATTACAGGAAATCTGCATTGCAGGCAGATTCTTTACCGCCAGAGTCACCAGGGAAGGCCTGAATGCATCAAGGAGATTGCAAGAAGACTGCATACAAACCTCACAGACAAAATGGAATACATCTGAGCAACTTGTTCCAGAGTAAATTTTGGTAAAGGGACTCAGCCCTTTTTCTGATGCCCTATAGAAGCCTAGTTTCCTTGTGAATCTCATTCAAGGGCCTGGACTAAAACAAGCAATGCCACTCAGCACTGTTTATAGGAAGGATAAGTAGTAAATATCAATATCACTTGCAGGAATCCAGTATATTAATAATTATACTTTTTATTAATTAAAGAATATTGTTAATGTTGATTTTAAGTTATATTAATATTTAGAAATTGAGCTCTTCATTCTTACTCTGACAGATCAAGATGGAGAAAACTTTCTGAATGTTTTGGATGTCATATCCCTTGGAGGACTTGAAAGACCCATGAGCTTTCTCCTAAAAACAGGTGCACACACATCTCCTGAGGCTCATCCATGGATCACGCATTAAAAAAAAAAAACAACCAAACTTAATACAGAGAAGAGAAATATTTTAATTGTGAGGTAATGAAATAAATATATATGTAGAATTCTACACCTAAAAAATAAAAATGCACTTTTCCTTTTCATGTGCTCAGAGGATTATTTACAGAAACTGATTATATAGGAAACCACAAAACAACTCTCTATAAATTAACTGAGAATTTACCATTAATCTCCTGTGGTCAACATGCAATAGAGATAGAAATTATTAATGGAAATATGAACCAAAAGAATGCACCTTCCTGAAAATAAACTCTCTCCACAAAACTTAGAGCAAAGGAGAAATCAAGCTGTAATTATAGACTACTTAGAAAACAGCAATCATAACACTACATATCAAATACTTGCAATATGGCCAAATGTATGCTCAGAGGTAAATTGGTATTTTTAAATTCTTTCATTATTAAGTAATAATGAATGAGCACACTAACATCCACATTATATGGGTCCCTGAAAGAAAAGAGAGTGAGAGAGGAATAAAAAATGTATTCGATGCAATTGTGTCTGAAAACTTTCTGAATCTGAAGAAGGAAACAGATATTCAAGTCCAGGAAACACAGAATTCCAAACATGATGGACACGAAGAGACCACACCAAGATACGGCATAATAAAAATTGGAAAGTTAGAGATAAAGAAAGAATTCTAAAGGTTAAAGGAGAAAAATGAAGAGTCATACAAGGGAACCCCCAAAGGGTATCCATTGACTTTTCAGCAGAAAAGTTGCAGGCCAATAGGGAGTGGTATGATATGTTTAGGATGCTAAAAGGCAAAAGACCTACAATCTAGGATACTCTACCCAGAAATGTTATTATTCTTAATTAAAGGAGAGATAAAGGACTTCTTAAATAAGCAAAAACTAAGAGTTCACCAATGCTTAACTGACACTAAAAGACATGATAAATGGTCTCCTCTGAGTGAAAAAAAGTGAAAAATAAGAGTCTACAATAAAAAATAAGAAATTATAGGAAGGAAAAACTCCCCCAGATAAAGGCAAATATATACTACAGGCATTGGATCAACCACCTAAATAAGCTAATACAAAGGTTAAAAGACAAAAATTGTAAAATCAACTAAAATAACAATAAACAGTTAAAGGATAGACATAAAGATATAAAATATGGTGACAAAACACAAAATGCGGGTGAGGAATGAAAAAAAACAGTAGAGCTTTAAAAACTTGTTTGAACTGAAATAACTATCAGTATTAGTGAATCATGTGTTCTCATCCTTTATGTTTCTGAATATTTGTCTTTGGTTATGTTAGTATCGAGTACAATTATGGCTTAGATTTTGAAACTAATAAAAATACTAACTGTTTGTAAACTGTTTAGTGGTTTACAAAATTATTTTATACACATTATATCTTTTAAGACATAACAACTCTGGCAGGTAGGGATAGGGATTATTATTCAGTTCAGTCGCTCAGTCATGTCCGACTCTTTGCGACCCCATGAATCGCAGCACGCCAGGCCTCCCTGTCTGTCTCCATCTCCCGGAGTTCACTCAGACTCAGGTCCATCGAGTCAGTGATGCCATCCAGCCATCTCATCCTCGGTCGTCCCTTTCTCCTACTGCCCCCAAACCCTCCCAGCATCAGAGTCTTTTCCAATGAGTCAACTCTTCGTATGAGGTGGCCAAAGTACTGGAGTTTCAGCTTCAGCATCATTCCCTCCAAAGAAATCCCAGGGCTGATCTCCTTCAGAATGGACTGGTTGGATCTCCTTGCAGTCCAAGGGACTCTCAAGAGTCTTCTCCAACACCACAGTTCAAAAGCATCAATTCTTCAGTGCTCAGCCTTCTTCACAGTCCAATTCTCACATCCATACATGACCACAGGAAAAACCATAGCCTTAACTAGACGGACCTTAGTCGGCAAAGTAACGTCCCTGCTTTTGAATATGCTATCTAGGTTGATCATAACTTTTCTTCCAAGGAGTAAGCGTCTTTTCATTTCATGGCTGCAGTCACCATCTGCAGTGATTTTGGATCCCCAAAAAATAAAGTCTTAACCCTGTGTTATAGTGAGAAAATGGAATCTTAGAGAGCTAGCATACTTGTTTAGAGTATTTCTTTAAATTTCATTTGTAGTTATCTAATCTTGAAGAATGTGAAAAGATAAAACAGATAGCACTCTATGTTTGGGAACTGTTTATTCCTGACATTATTTTATACATTACCTCTGGAAAGAGAAATAAAATGCATGTGAATGTGTTTAAAATTCAGGCAGTAAGTATGTTCGGGCTTAAAACTCTTTTGAGAATCAGGTAACTTAAGTCATCCAGGAGATGGTATGCTTCATTAACCCTGTCTTCCTGAACATATAAAAACTGTGAGCCAATGAAAATCAGACCCTTGCTCTTCTGACTGGGTATGAGGAGAAATAAACCAATGAGAAGCATGCCTCCGTGTCTGATGTTGCCAAGGTGTGCGGGGGGGACACGTGAAAGGTCACCCAGCATCTGGTGGACAACGTCTGGGGCAGCATGACGGGAGACGAGCTCCACAGAAGCTCCGCAGTCATTCCTGCCACGTCCATGTCATCAGGACAAACCCTGAGACCCAGGCCTGCCTATTTTCACAGCACTTGTGGGTTAGGAAAAGTGGGATTCAACTAGCCCTGGAAAAATCGTGACATGCATTTCTATTCATCACAGAAATAAAAATGCCTCCTCCCTAGGAGGGGTACCCTAGCACCAGGGGTGGAAATATACATCACTGAACAATCAATACCATTTCTATTCTTTTGTGACCATATCACCCAAATTAGAAGAATACCTTCTTTCCTTCATTTTTAAGTGTTTTTGCTACACAGTGCTTGATTAGATGACAGTATATGGGTTTGTAGGCAAATTTTTAAAACATATCTAAGAATGACTTGCTCTAGACCAGAAGACATTTTGTCCACCTGCCAAAGATCATACAGTTAACAAAAGGATGTTTTGATTCTGAATCTGACATTTTTTTCCCCACTTTTCTCCTATCCTGCTATGTGAACAATCTACCTCAAATTCAAAGCCAATTGTACTCAGAATCCCTGGTTTCTGCTTTTGCCATCATATTTCTCATGACTGGTGCCACACCCTCTATACTAAAGAGGCTTCCTGGGCTTCCCTGGTGATCCAGTGGCTGAGAATCTGCCTACCACCGCAGGGGACTCAGTTTTGACCCCTGTTCTGGGGAGACTCCACATGCTGCGGGGCAGCTAAGCCCATGCACCGCGACTGTTGAGCCCCTGTGGTGCAGCCACTGAGCCTAGAGCTGCGCTGTGCCACAGGAGAACACACACCATGGCAAGAGGAGGCCTCTGAGCAGCCACAGAGCCCAGCATGGCCAGAACACAAGGCACATAAACAATAAACCTTCCAGAAAGGCTTCCTGTTCCCCAGAGACCTCCCCCATTTGCTTTCCAAAGTGCCAAATCAGTCATTTAGATGAATTATATGGAGTATAATCTTTTACCCTTGAAGCAATGGAAAATTTTGTAGTAGAGAAGACAGATCAAGTGAAAAACAAGTAAAGTGTACAATAAAAAACAAAAATAAGAGAGAGAAAGCAGAGAAAGAATGTGGAAATAGTTTTAATAAAGTGATAGACACAAATAAGGTTCGCTCTAATGCTGGTGGGATAGTTAAAATAGGTCGTCGGATTATTGTCATTTTTGAAGATAACCTACCCACATGTACTAAGATCCATCATATAGTCAAAATAACAACTGACATTAGTTCAACACCATAGCACAGAGAAGTGAAGGAACCTGTCTCAACTCACACAGCCAGGAAGTAGGACAGCTGGGACTTGATCTCATGTGGGCTGCTCCAGAGTCTTTGCTCAGTGTCTACATTCTGATATGACCTAATAACCCCACTCTTAAACATTTACTCAAAGAAACAAACTCAAAACTTAAAGAAGTCAAGTGCACAAAAATGTTTGTATTAGCACATTTGAAACAAACAAAAAAAATAGTACTAAGCTAGATGTAAAAGCGCATTAGTAATTTACTGACCACATATCCTTCCCATATGGTGCTAGTGGTAAAGAATTGCCTGCCAATGCAGGAGATGCAAGAGACATGGTTTGACCCCTGGCTCAGAAAGGTCCCTTGGAGTAGGAAGTGGCAACCTTCTCCAGGATTCTTGCCTGGAGAATTCCATGGACAGAGGAGCCTGGTGGGCTGCAGTCCATGAGGCTTCATAGAGTTAGACATGATTCAGCACACATACATGCCTTACATCCAGGCATGGTCCTTATGTACATCAGTGTGTTTTATCCTCACAGCAGAGAGATGGTCCCCATGTTGTCACTGAAGAAACCGAGGCTTAGGAAGGTTAAGTCACCTGCACAGGTTCATAGAGCAAGAAGTGACAGCGTAAGGATTCAAATGCTGGCTGGGTGACCCCAGACCCCCTGCTTTCCACCTCTGCTGAGGAGCGATTGCATCTTTCCCCGCCTGGCCCTGACCTTAACTAACTAAAAGTGCCTTCAGCAGCGAGGTCCAGGAGGGCAGGGCTTTGGGGAAAGCAGAATTACAGTCAGGGCAGGCAGGGCCTCTCCACTCCCAGCGGCAGAGTGCAGGGCACTCCCGTGTCCCGTGGGACTTCTTGCCACCATTGCTGAAAGATCATAGAGGGGATTTGCTCTGTCAGCAACTGTGAAGGACAATATCTGCAGTGAAAGTCCCAGGCAGAGGGGGCAGGGCTGAATGTAGCCATCTAGAAGAGAAGAGAAGAGAAGGGCATCTTCCTTTCTAAGCCCCAAGGAAAGCTATGTTTTCCCAGTCTCTGCACTACTCTGCACACAGGGGGAGAACTGGACATTGAGTTGCCAGATATAGCCATTAAAAATGCAGGATGCCCAGCTAAACCCGAAATTCGGACGAATAACAAATAATCGCATGAACCATGCAGTATTTTACCTGGCAATCTTAACTGGCGGCATGTTTTTCTTTGTGAGGACGGGACTGCCACTTTCAAACGACCATGTGTACACACAATACTGCCCTGTCGTGTTTAGCCTTCGAGCCTCACTCCCTCACTGTAGGGACAGTGCTGAGGTCTTTTTTGACCCAAACTCTGTGCCTACCTGAGTGCCTGGAAGACAGGAAGCATTCACTAAATTCATCTCAACCCTAAATGTGTATTGATATGGATGAATGGCAGAGGAATTGACAATTTATAATTATGAAGTTCATATTTAGAAATAGACCATCTATGGTATCAATATGTCTCTGAAAAGTGACCTCCTCTGTGAAGCCTTTCCAGATATGCATCTGTGTTAGAGTTTCCAGAAAAAAAAAGGGACCAATAGGAAGTGTATATAGAGACAGAGATAGAGAGAGGTTGACTGACTGATTATATGAGAAATCGGTTCATGCAGCGACGGAGACTGACGAGTTCAAGGTTTAGAGTCAGTAGCTGGAGACCCAGAGAGGTGATGGTGTAATTCTAGCCTGAAGGCCAGCAGGCTTGAATCAATGTCTCAGACAGAGCCAGAAGGTGAGAAAAAATATCAGTGTTCCAGCTCAAAGCTGTCAAAGAGGAGGAATACCCCCTTATCTTGGGAAGGTCCCCCTTTTTGTTCTATTCTAGCCTTCAGTTAATTGGATAGGGTCCATCCACATGAGGGAGGGCAATCTGCTTTACTCAGTCTATTAATTGAAGTGTTAAACTCATCCTGAAACATCTTCGTGGACACATTCAAAATACTTCAGTTCAGTCACTCAGTCATGTCTGACTCTTTGTGATCCCATGGACTGCAGCATGCCAGCCCTCCCTGTCCATCACCAACTCCCAGAGTTTACTCAAACTCATGCCCATGGAGTCGGTGATGCCATCCAACCATCTATCTGAGCACCTCCATGACTGGGTCAAATTGGTACATAAAAGTAGATACTGCACCATCCTCAAGCAGAATTAGCTGTCCCTTATGGGCTCATATAACACTATGATGGACAGGCATCTTTAAGGAAAGGTACAAGGCATAGCAATAGGTGCTTTAAAGTTGTTAGTAGCACGACGTATGCATGTGTGCTAAGTTGCTTCAGTCATGTCCAACTCTTTGCAACTCTATGGAAGATAGCCCACCAGGCTCCTCTGTCCATGGGATTTTCCAGGCAAGAATACCAGGATGGGCTGCCAAGCCCTCCTCCAGGGGATCTTCTGGACTGAGGGACTGAACCCAAGTCTCCTGTATTGCAGGCTGATTTTTTTTTTCACTGCTGAGCCACCAAGGAAGGCCAATAGCACTGTAACATTGGCTATTCTTACTCCTACTAAGACTCTTCTAGTATTTTAGAGACTTCACCCGTGTTCCTGAGACTGCTCTATGTCTATGCCCAGGTCATTGTGAGTTCTTTCAGAACAGGAACTTAGTGCCTAACACAAAATAAAGTCTCAACTAAGATTTATTTTTGCTTTAAGATCTGTTACCCTCTTCTCAGAGCACTGCTTCCATCAACAAGGAGCATTCGGTTCAGGTGTCCTCAGTTAGGAAGGCATCCTTTAAAAACTCACACCAGTGCTTCTATTAGCCTTGCTATCAACAGCCTCGTCTTACAAACTAAGAAACAGAAACTGCATTAATTTCCCAATGCTGCTTTTAGAAATCATCACAGATCTAGCACCTCAAAGCGCTTCCTTGGTGGCTCCATGGTAAAGAATTCACCTGCCAGTGTAGGAGATGCAAATTTGATCCCTGGGTCAGGAAGTTTCCCTGGAGAAGGAAATGGCAATCCACTGCAGTCTTTACCTGCAGAATCTCATGGACAGAGGAGCCTGGTGGGCTGCAGTCCATGGTGTTGCAAAGAGTCAGACATGACTTAGTGACTAAATGACAACTAGTGGCTTAAAACAATACAATTTATTTTCCTACAATTCTGGAGGCCAGAAATCTAAAATTAGCTTTATAAGACTAAAATCAGTCAGGGGCTGGTTCTTTCTGAAGGCTCCAGGGGTGTCTGTTCCTTTCCCCTTCCAGGTTCTAGAGACTTCTTGGCTTATGGCTGCACCACTCCCATCTCTGTTTCCATCTTCACATTGCCTTCTCCCACTTTATTTTCAAGCCTCCCTCTCACACAGGGTTCCTGTGATTACACTGGGCACACCAAGATCATCAGTGTCATCTCCCTATCTCAAGGTCCTAATGTAATCACCTCTGCCAAGTCCCTTTTGCCCTTCAAGGTAACCAGGGGTTAGGACGTGGACATCTTTGGGAGGCATTATTTGACCTACCACAGGCGCTAAATGACTTGCTGAGATACATAGCTGATGAACGCAGAGCAAGGGTGAAAACCAAAGATTGGTTTTCAAACTGAAGTCACCAGTGTTGTTTGCTGACACGTTACTGAGCATCGGTTCTTTAGATCAGCTTCAAGTGGGAACTTGGATTGACTGGATGAGTGACAGGACTGTTTGCATAGAGAACGGCTACGGATGTGCAGGTGGAAAGCCACAGTGAGAACCCTAAGCTGCCGGGAGACAGAGGGCGTTTAGAAGGATGGGGGGGAATGAAGGACACCACCTCCCCCACCCCCCGCCGCCCCCCGCCACCACAAAACCTTAGCTAAACTGGAGCAAACCTTAAATGTAATGCCACCAGTGTATGGACTTTCGTATTTACTACAAGTGAGACTTCTTCCAACTCTGAGTTGGAGTTCTTATGTATCAGTTCAGTTCAGTCACTCAGTCGTGTCTGTCTCTTTGCGACCCCATGAATTGGAGCACGCCAGACCTCCCTGTTCATCATCATTTCCCGGAGTTCACTCAGACTCACGTCCATTGAGTCCATGATACCATCCAGCCATCTCATCCTCGGTCGTCCCCTTCTCCCCCTGCCCCCAATCCCTCCCAGCATCAGAGTCTTCTCCAATGAGTCAACTCTTCTCATGAGGTGGCCAAAGTATTGGAGTTTCAGCTTTAGCATCATTCCTTCCAAAGAAATCCCAGGGTTGATCTCCTTCAGAATGGACTGGTTGGATCTCCTTGCAGTCCAAGGGACTCTCAAGAGTCTTCTCCAACAACACAGTTCAAAAGCATCAATTCTTCGGAGCTCAGCCTTCTTCACAGTCCAACTCTCACATCCATACATGACCACAGGAAAAACCATAGCCTTGACTAGACGGATCTTAGTCGGCAAAGTAATGTCTCTGCTTTTGAATATGTTATCTAGGTTGGTCATAACTTTTCTTCCAAGGAGTAAGCGTCTTTTAATTTCATGGCTGCACTCACCATCTACAGTGATTTTGGAGCTCCCAAAAATAAAGTCTGACACTGTTTCCACTGTTTCCCATCTATTTCCATGAAGTGATGGGACAAGATGCCATGATCTTCGTTTTCTGAATGTTGAGCTTTAAGCCAACTTTTTCGCTCTCCTCTTTCACTTTCATCAAGAGACTTTTTAGCTCCTCTTCACTTTCTGCCATAAGGGTGGTGTCATCTGCATATCTGAGGTTATTGATATTTCTCCTGGCAATCTTGATTCCAGCTTGTGTTTCTTCCAGTCCAGCGTTTCTCATGATGTACTCTGCATAGAAGTTAAATAAGCAAGGTGACAATATATAGCCTTGACGTACTCCTTTTCCTATTTGGAAACAGTCTGTTGTTCCATGTCCAGTTCTAACTGTTGCTTCCTGACCTGCATACAGATTTCTCAAGAGTCAGGTCAGGTGGTCTGATATTCCCATCTCTTTCAGAATTTTCCACAGTTTATTGTGATCCACACAGTCAAAGGCTTTGGCATAGTCAATAAAGCAGAAATAGATGTTTTTCTGGAACTCTCTTGCTTTTTCCATGATCCAACGGATGTTGGCAATTTGATCTCTGGTTCCTCTGCCTTTTCTAAATCCCGCTTGAACATCAGGGAGTTCATGGTTCATGTATTGCTGAAGCCTGGCTTGGAGAATTTTGAGCATTACTTTACTAGCATGAGAGATTAGTGCAATTGTGCGGTAGTTTGAGCATTCTTTGGCATTGCCTTTCTTTGGGATTGGAATGAAAACTGACCTTTCCAGTCCTGTGGTCACTGCTGAGTTTTCCAAACTTTCTGGCATATTGAGTGCAGCACTTTCACAGCATCATCTTTTAGGATTTGAAACAGCTCTACTGGAATTCCATCACCTCTGCTAGCTTTGTTCATAGTGATGCTTTCTAAGGCCCACTTGACTTCACTTTCCAAGATGTCTGGCTCTAGATTAGTGATCACATCATCATGATTATCCAGGTCATGAAGATCTTTGTTGTACAGTTCTTCCATGTATTCTTGCCACCTCTTCTTATGTATACCAAGGGCTATACAAAAGGGTTTATAGTCTTCCTATTCAAACTGTGGGGCTCAGACCAACAGCACTTTGTTAGAAAGCAGAACCTCATTCCCCCTCCAAAGCAACTGAGTCAGAATCCATATTTCCCAGATAACTTGCATGCACATTAAATTTTGAGAAGCATCAGATTTTATCGCAGCCTATCACCTCCGTGTACATGGGAGAGTGGAGATGTTGATACATTTCAGACCCAGGGCATCATTATGATCTGAAACTGGTCATGCTTAAAAGAAGCTGTAAACTATACAAGCTGACTAATGTAAAACACAGATGAAAGCTCTGAGTTACAATGCCCTCAAGGTTATCTACTGTAGAAATAGGATAGATCTTAGGTTCATTAAAAGAAAGAACCCAAAGCCAAGAAGGACAGGAGTCAAGGACATCTGTTGAACATGGCCTCTATTCAATTCAAGAAATCTGGAAAACATCCAAGTATGATCTTAAAGCTATAGTCAGGCAATGCTAAAGCTACTACTGGGTCAGAATAAGCTGAAAAGAAATGTAAATGTCACCTGAATATAATATAAGAATGTATGTCATCCAAAGGTTAGCACATTAATAGAAGATGTAAAATATGAGAAGTCATTATGAAATTTTATTCAGTTATTTTTAGAAAGAAATCAATTACTTGAAAAAACTATATATGAATTGTGTTCTAATTTAGTTAAGCCAGACATGGAAACATTTATTCATTCAACTGGTAAAACATTAGTTGAATCCCTCCTATGTGCCAGGTGCAGGTACAGTGATTATAACAGTAAATAAGACACAGTCTTACTCTAAGGAAATTCACAGAAGAGGTACATAGGCTTTTTTCTTTTAAAAAAGTGCAACACAAAGTAATAAGTGCAGGGCAGTCAATGTGGATAGTAAGTGCAGGGTAATAAATGCAGGACTGTAGGCACAGGGCATTAAGGCACAATCTATGACAGAAGTAAAGAGAAACAACAATGTTGCTGAGTAAAGTAGAAGCAATAGAAAACTTAGGGAAGACAAAAAGCAGGGAATAAAAATAAAAAGCATATATCGTCCCACTGCCATTTACCCTGTGCACATACATGCAAAATAGTTACTTTTGATTTATATTGGGATTGGGATTGCTCCTTCTGAAAGCTAAAATTGATTGACTATTGGCAACTTCAGATGGTTCAACCTAACACTTTAAAAATGTCCAGGGATAACTTATTATAGTAAGGCATATAAAACAGGTCATTTTTTTAAAAGTAAGAATAAAAGGTACTTGAAACAGCAGCTATATAAATGTCCCAGGCTTCTGAGATCCATCAGTTACTGCCTTTGTGCTTTATACTGTGAGTTTCCTGGCAGCTATGAAAAGGCAGAAAACTTATTCTGTTATTAAATTTCTCTTTATAATTAGGGGAAGCATAAGTTATTCACCTGGAAAAATGAACTTTTCCTCCCAGTGAAACAAAATGAATTTATTATTTCAAATTATGGTCCTTTACATGACTCTCTCCATTAGAGCAAAAACTATAATATTAAATCTTCACTCTACGGTGGCCTGATTTAATGCTGGGAGAGAGTTTCAAGGAGCTGAAGGGTTGAAAAACTAGCAAGACCCTCAGGCTCAGGCTCAGAAACTGCTTTAAGGAAGCTTTTAACAGGTCTCGATTCATGGTCAAATTAGTTCTTAAATTCTCTTGAAGTGATGGCAGTCTATGTCATTGGTTAAAGAGTACTGCATGTGTTTTAGGTGCCAGAGTTACCTTTCTTAGGAAGCTCAGTGCTGCCCAAGCAGGAGACCATTTCTGCATCACTCCCTGTGCTCAGGGGGCAAGGGCGGAGATGCGCGGAGTGACTTCTTTGAGGTAACGTCGCACTGTCAGGTCTAAGGAAAGCTAGAATGCTGACTATCTTTTGGTGCCATTTTTTTTAAACTATGGAAGAAAAGCTGTGACAAACCTAGACAGTGTATTAAAAAGCAGACATCACTTTTCCAACAAAGATCCATCTAGTCAAAGCTATGTTTTTTCCAGTGGTCATGTATGGATATGAGAGGTGGACCATAAAGAAAGCTGAGCACCAAAGAATTGATGCTTTTGAACTGTGGTGTTGGAGAAGACTCTTGAGAGTCCCTTGGACTGCAAGGATATCCAAGCAGTCCATCCTAAAGGAGATCAGTCCTGAATATTCGTTGGAAGGACTGATGCTGAAGCTGAAGCTCCTATACTTTGGCCACCTGATGGGAAGAAGAGCCGATTCATTGGAAAAGATCCTGATGCTGGGAAAGATTGAAGGCAGGAGAAGAAGGGGGAGACAGAGAATGAGATGGTTGGATGGCATCACTAAATCAATGGACATGAGTCTGAGCAAACTCAGGCGATAGTGAAGGACAGGGAAGCCTGGTGTGCTGCAGTCCATGGGGTCACCAAGAGTCAGTCACAACTTAGCAACCAAACAACAACAACAATTTGTTTCATCTTCTTGTTTTAATTTTTGTTTTATATTGGAGCATAGTTGACTAAAAATGTTGTGTTAGTTTCAGATATACAGTAAAGTGATCCAGTTATACATATCTATGTCCTATTCTTTTTCAAATTCTTACCACCTTTAGGCTATTACAGAATATCGAGCAGAGTTCCCTGTGCTATACAATAGGTCTTTGTTGGTTATCTGTTTTAAACAAAGCAGTATGTACATGCCCATCCAAAACTCCTGATCTATTCTATCCCCCACCCATCCCCACTGGTAACCATAAATTTGTTCTCTAGAGCTACCATATGACCCAGCAGCCCCACTCCTGGGCATGTGTCTGGAGAAAAACATGATTTGAAAAGATACATGCACCACAATGACCACTGCAGCACTATTTACAGTAACCAAGACATGGACGCAACCTAAATATCCATCAACAGATGAATGGATAAAGAAGATGTGGTATATATGTGGTATATATTGTATATATGTGGTATATATTGTATATATGTGGTATATATTACTCAGCCATTAAAAATTATGTAATGGCATTTCATCTATATGGATGGACCTGGAGACTGTCATACTAGGTGAAGTATATAGAAAGACAAATTAAAAAATGATACAAATGAACTTATTTTAGGGTCAATTAGTGTGTCCAGCTGGACTGCAAGGAGATCTAACCAGTCCATTCTAAAGGAGATCAGCCCTGGGATTTCTTTGGAAGGAATGATGCTAAAGCAGTACTTTGGCCACCTCATGTGAAGAGTTGACTCATTGGAAAAGACTCTGGTGCTGGGAGGGATTGGGGGCAGGAGGAAAAGGGGACGACAGAGGATGAGATGGCTGGATGGCATCACTGACTCAATGGACATGAGTTTGAGTGAACTCCGGGAGTTGGTGATGGACAGGGAGGCCTGGTGTGCTGTGATTCATGGGGTCGCAAAGAGTCGGACACGACTGAGTGACTGAACTGAACTGAACTGAGTGTGTCCTGCATTTCTGTGACCTTCTTGCTTTAGCACTAATGACATCATCTCAATCTTCCTGGTTTCAGCTAATGCTCAGTCTCCTAAGCCTTTTCTCTCTATTTTTACTTCTTTTATATTTCTGTTGCTTCTATACTCTCTCCCTAAAAATGTCACATTCAACACACCCTCTAGTGAGAGAGGATTTGATTGAGTAGAATCATCCAATATGGAGTACCCCTGTTGAGCAGACTCAGCTGACCACTCAGGCTACGGGTGAGGAGTAGTGTCTGTAGAAGCAGGCAAACAGAAAGAGACTGAATTCAAGCCCCAGAAGCCCCACTTACCAGCCTGTGACATTAGGCCAGTTACTATGCCTCTGTGATGAGGTGGGCTGCTCATGAGACATGTAGTCAAAGCTGGATGGTTATTGACAACATTCTGAATCCTGTCAGGGTGTCTCTGTAACTATGTGTATGATTATTAAGATGCATTTGATAATATTTCAGCCAATCTCATAGGACTTGTGAAGATTAAATAAAACAATCCAGTGGAGGCCTCAGTGTAGCCCTTGACTCACAGATTCAAGTGCTCATTAAATATTTAGTTCTTATTCCTATGCTCAGCTCTTGACAATTACTTTTGACCCTGATTTCTGGTTCAATCCATTTTGGCCAATTAACAGGGTCACATGTCCCTAATTCAGGTAGCTTTGGGGACAAGGAAACTTTTTTCCCTGAAAGGGACAATGGCCATGGCATTTGCTTAGCATTTTACACGTTGTGTTTGGGAAAGGGGATGCATTTAGCATCAGAAGCCTGGAAGATATAGTTTGGGCTTTAAAAAATTACAGACGTTATTACAAACTGCCCTCCCTGACCATAAAAGGAAAGAACCAAGAAAACAACATCCTGAGGTACTGTCCAGGATTTGTGTACTTTTATTTCATAATTATTTCCCAGACAGAAATCTTGATGCCACAGTTAGATTGGGAACTTGGGAACAGAAAACCATACTTTTAAATTTCTTTTTATTTCCCAAGTTCCTAGGTGAATAAATAATAGATTCCCAATAAGCACTTGTGACCTATCTTATTGAAGATAATTAAACACAAATAACCTGCATCTATCTTTCTTTTTCCCCCTTTCCCTCTCTCTTCTTTCTTTCTTCAACTTAAAAAAGTACACACGTGAGAGCTGTGAGTTGTTTTATTTGGGGCAAAATGAAGACTGCATCCTGGGAGACAGCACCTCAGATATCTCTGAGGAACCACTCCAAAGAGGTTGAGGGGAAGATCATATGTATGTGATTTTCATATAGGAGGAGTGCATGCAATCAAGCACACACACACACACACACACATATATATATATATATATTTTTTTTTTTTTACGAAAGGTTTCTGCTAGTGTCATGAAGGTTACTACTAGTCATGAAAATCACCATGCAGGATTTTAGTGCTTTTCTAGATATGAGGGGATACAAGGATTGGGCTTATAGAATCATCTGAAAACATCTAACTATACGAAGACCTGTCCTGCCGGTTCTCTCTCTCCCCTGAGCACAGAGTGCCCCATTCCTGCTCTCCACCCTGAACTCCTTTCATTGGGTACTGAAAGTCAGCAGCTGCAGGAGCTCAAGTTTAATCCTTGCAGGCAGATGGTAAATGCCAATGGCAAGTGCCAATTTGTAGTTGACACTTTATTTCTCTTTTATCACTTTCAAGGTATGACTGGAGCAGAAATTCTCTTGGCGTCCTTTGAAAGTGCCATTCCCTCCTAGCCTGAGGTGCCCTTTTCCACCACTTTTATCACAGCAACTTAACAGACCTTAATGATTACTTAGAAAACAACAGAGGCCCTGGCCACTTCCATTTCTTTGTGCATTAAAACAATTCTAAGTCAAAAGAAGACTATAAAACACAAAAGCAATGCAATATAGCTCTATTATTTCTAAGATAATTAAAAATATATACAAATATTAATGAATGAAGGAAGTATAACAAAAATAATCTAATGGTCAGTTTATAGTATTTCTAGAGTTTATTCTCAAAATTATAAAAAGAAAAGGAGAAAATACATAAGCTAAATACATTAACTGACAGATTACATGGTCTGGCAGTGAGATACATGTATTTAAGTGGTATGGCTTTTGACAACTTCCTTCAATCTTTTTAGGGTGTCTCCGCAACTCTGTATTATCATTTGTGATCAGTCTTAAGCTCCCTCCCTGACTCCCGGCCAAGTGTGACAGTTTCCTCAGTCGCTGCGATTCAAGTCCACTCATAGGTGCCCAGAACTTGAAGGCCTTTGGGAGTCTTCTTGCCTGTCTCCATTCTCCCATTCAGCTTTCCTCTCTTTCTTCCTCCTGCCCCCACTCGCTAATCTGCTTTTAATATTTGAAGAAAATGAGCCCACATTTTTGATAATCAGAAAAATTTAGACTCAAAGTCTCCAAATTTTCTAAAGTCTATAATCTGGCTCCTGCTTGCATTCTAAAAACTGCTCACTGGCGGGGCTATTCCATGTGTGTGACTCTTTCGTGACTCCCTGGACTGTAGCCCACAAAAATCCTAACAAAGATTGAATTATCCTTGCAGCCCCAGATAGTCCACCAATATTTTATTGCCTTAAAATAGTTCTTGATTTCACTTTGTTTCCCTCTATTTTCATTGCCAGTATTAATGCCCAGGTTTTCATAACAATTCTTTTCAGTCTACTCTGCTGCCAACTCATCATTCATAGCACTGCTTTTATCATATCATACCTCTGTTGAAAACATCCAAAGCAATGGTGGGGATAAATCTTCACACATTTTAATCGTTTACTTAACATATATAATTTTTAGGTGCTGTTTTATCCACTCTACTATAAAATCATGGAAGTCAGGGATAATGTCTGGTTTGTCTACAATTATACGATAAGTTATAAGCACACAACCAATATTTGTCGCCTGGCTGGACTTTTGGACACACTTCTACATCGGTAGAGGACACACCTGCTATGCAGGAGACTCCGGTTCAATTCCTGGATCGGGAAGATCCGCTGGAGAAGGGATAGGCTACCCACTCCAGTATTCTTGGGTTTCCCTTGTGTCTCAGCTGGTAAAGAATCTGCCTGCAATGTGGGAGACCTGGGTTTGATCCCTGGGTTGGGAAGATCCCCTAGAGAAGGGAAAGGCTATCCACTCCAGTATTCTGGCCTGGAGAATTCCACGGACTGTAGTGTTCATGGGGTCTCAAAGAGTCGGAAACAACTGAGCAACTTTCACTTTCACTTTCTTTCTACATGAATAGTGGGAATATGAATTGTAGGGAAATTTGACGATGTATTTATATATAGAAAAACTGCTAGGGAAGCACAAATAATTTTGATAGTAGACAACACTGAGAAGTGGGAATTTGGAGGCCTTTTATTTTCTGGGTCTTCTAAAAAAATAATCCAGGAGGCGAACAAGATGACAGAGGAGTAGGTGGACGCGGAGTACATCTTTCTCCACGGATACATCAGGAACACACCTTCAGACACAGAAGTGCAGGCAGAACATCAGCTGAGAGCAGACAGGAGGACCTGACTAGCAGAAAAGAATATATAGACCCACACAAAACTCGGTAGGCCAAAGGAACTAGGGGAAAAACAGGAGTGTTAGTAGGTATGGACCTGCCCTCAGCGGGTGGGGGAACTGAAGCAGGGGTCCGATCCCCACATCAGGGCAATTGTTTGAGTCAGAGGAGAAATATTTAAGGCTGAGAGTGAAACAGTTGACCTGCGGCAGCCTAAACAGAATGAGAATCAGACAGTCCTTGCCTCAGCCATACATACCCCGGACAGGGACACAGGTCCCCTAGAAGGCACAGCGGCTGGGAGCTGGAGTTTAGGGATTGTGGAGCAATCCCAAGGTGAGAGCTGGTGTTGACTGTGGAGAGAAGGATCCAGAGGATGTGAGGGAGAAGATCGTGGTGGGAAATGTGGGTGGAAGAAAGCCAGGCACCATGGAAGCAAGGTGATACTGCTGAGTCACGTGTAGGGGGTGGGGCCATCACCATGGCCTCTCTCCCCCCACAAGCCAGCACTGGCAGCTGAACAATAGAGGGGCTGGCCCATCAAGAGCCCAACACACTGAACTACAGGGTAGGATCCTGCTCAGGGGGGCCCCTCTATGTGCCTGACGCACTACTACAGAGAAGGACCCCAGGCAAGGGAGCCCTCTAAGTGCCCGAATGGGTGGAGCTATAGAGAAAGACTGGCAAAGATGCCTTCTGATCACCAGCTACAAGAGACTGGAAAAAAGACTCTGATTGGGCCATAACTCCTGCGGTGGAGGCAGTCCGTGTCCCTGCATACTTGGTGCCTTGGTGTGTCCCTGCATACTTGGGTCCCCACAAGCCAAGCAGCTGCGCCACCTTCATGCTCAACCCTCACTGCAGCCAAGCTGCCACAGGCTAAAAAAAAAAAAAATCTTGTGTCTATGCGCACAGGGTCACTTTGGTCACGTCCGACTCTTTGCAACCCTGTGGAATGTGGCCTGCCAGGCATCTCTGTCAGAGAGGGGGTTCTCCAGGCAAGAATACTGGAGTATATTGGCCAATACTGGTCGCCATACCCTTCTGCTGCTGCTGCTGCTACTGCTAAGTCGCTTCAGTCGTGTCCGACTCTGTGTGACCCCGTAGACGGCAGCCCACCAGGCTCCCCCGTCTCTGGGATTCTCCAGGCAAGAACACTGGAATGGGTTGCCATTTCCTTCTCCAATGCATGAAAGTGAAAAGTGAAAGTGAAGTCGCTCAGTCGTGTCTGACTCCTAGCGACCCCATGGACTGCAGCCCCCCAGCCCCCTCCATCCACGGGATTTTCCAGGCAGGAGTACTGGAGTGGGTTGCCATTGCCTTCTCTGCCATACTTTTCTAGAACACTATATTTCCTGCAGCTGCCAACCCCTCTGAGTACCTGGTGCTACCAGAACCCCTGTGACCCGAGCAGCCGCACCACCTCCTTCACTGGTGCAGACCCAAGTTCTCCAGGGCAGCCTCAGGAGCAAACCCTAGTGGACGACCCACATGCAGAGGTGGAAATAAATCCACAATTGAAACTCAGGGACATATACAGTATACTAACACATATATATGGAATTTAGAAAGATGGTAATGATGACCCTGTATGCGAGACAGCAAAAGACACAGATGTATAGAACGGAATTTTGGACTCTGAGGGAGAGGGAGAGAGTGGGATGATTTGGGAGAATGGCATTGAAACATGTATACTATCATGTAAGAAACGAATCGCCAGTCTATGTTCGTCGATACAGGATACAGGATGTTTGGGGCTGGTGCACGGGGATGATCCAGAGAGATGATATGGGGTGGGAGGTGGGAGGGGGGTTCAGGATTGGGAACTCATGTACACCCATGGCGGACCAAAACAGTATTGTAAAGTAAAATAAAGTAAAAATAAAAATTAAAAAAAAAAGAAAGAAACTCAGGGACAGTGTGGCTAAGGAAGAAGACCCCAAACTGCCAGAGTCCAGCTCCAACAGCCAGGGATTCAACCTGAAGGGGTGAGCGGTGTTGGCGAGAAACTGAAGCAGCCTCTCAGTTTTCTTGGACTGCCTGTTTATTTCAAGCTTATGACTCTCTTTTATACTTTTACAAAAGCATTAGGTCAGAGGTTTGATATTTTTAGTTCCCATTGACCCAGATTTATTTTTCTCCAAAAATCATTGTTGCCCCTCAAAAGGAGTTCCTTCCTCAGTGATTCTCTTATCTACTTTTCTCATGTGTCCTTGTGAATACACTGTAACTCATGCTAATGTCTGGGCTGCATCCACATTCCTCAGTTTAATTCTTATCTTTCTAAGTCCTGTTTGCCCCTAGTATCCTAAGCTCACTATTTCTAAGAAAGGGCTTCTAGCTATAAATATCTCTGAAGTCCCTAATCTCTATAAGCTATAGTAGAATATGCTAACATTACAGCATCCCTTAAATCTTTACCTTCTAACTATTTTAATTATTCCTAAGCCCTAAATTCAGCAAACTCCTTTGCCATAAACACTTTCCTCACAAATAGGCTTCAGATAGCAATCCCTCCCATGGTCTCAAGCTGCAGCCTCTGTGCTCACCCTGGAACACTCTTTCGTAAAAGTCCTTGAACAAATGTCAATGATTAACTTTATGAATTATTCTTTGAACACAGCTGCAGAAGGCTTTATGCCTTCTCATGTGCCTCTCAAAAACAATAAGCACCTTAATATTCTCCTCAGTCAACTCAGCCGAGGAAAGGAAAAAACAAATCAGAATCACAAAACCTAACTCCTTCATTCTGGGTCCGTTCCTACGGAACAAAGGGAGAGGGTTTAGGGCCGTGCCTCCATTTTGTCAGTAATGCCTAATGCGGCTCCCAACACAAAACCTTTGCACCAGCTGTACAATTTGCAGATTGAATCCACATAATCAACTAGGCACTCTGTGTTTATGGAATATATAAAATGCCATTGAGAGCTCCGACAAAAGAAAACTCACTAGCTCTGATAGCTGTGGACATTGGAGGTAAGAACACACAGGAGTAGGACCAGATTAGAATATGAACTGCCTGCACAACAGGTCCAGAGACCCGTTCAGTGTTGGAGGGCATCCTAAGGAGGTGAGATCGACTGTGACTCCCAGCAAGGGAAAGGACTCTGACAGCAGTGACTCAATAAAAACATTTATGACTCTTATGTTTTGACTTGTTCCATAGATTCCTTTGGATTCTTTTTCTTTTTCTTTTCCTTTTGTTTCCCCTCTGTTGTGCTTGTTGATTTTATTGGCACTAAGAAATCCAATTAAGATTTTGAGTGGTTTTTTTTTCTCAGTCACAATTTTTATTGTTGTCATAAACCTCTGCCTCTACATTGGCTTTTGCAGTTCTGTGGAGATTTCTTCTTTTTTCTTCTTATCACTTTTTTTAATTAAAAATGTTAAAACCTATTATTATTTTTTCTACATTTATTCCTTTGTTCACTTTTCCTACTGTTCTTTTCCCCTTGCAGTTAATCTTTAACATATATAAATCTTCTTTATGTACCTCTATTTAACTTTACATATCTATTCTTTCTTTCTTTTCTTTCTCTCCTTTGCTCTTAACATATTTGTTAGTCTTATTTTCATTGCTTTATTCCCCAGTTGGCACCTTGATTTAGTTTTGTTTTCTAGTTTGTGTTTTAATTAGTTTTGTTCTAATAGATATAATTTTCGGTTTCCTTTGTTTGCTGGGTCAGTCTACTGTACTTTACTTTTGTTGGACTGTTTTGATTTTGCTTATGGGTGTATATGTATATGTGTATATTCAGTCACACTTTGTATTGTTGTTATAAACCTCTGCCTCTACACTGGGTTTTTGCAGTTCTGTGTTTTCCTTTATTTATTCTTTTTTTCTTTCTTCTTCTATTTTTTTTCTCTTTTTTATAATTTTAATTTTTAATTTTTTTAATCTATTATATTTTTCTACATTTATTCCTTTGTTTTCCCTTCCTACTGTCCTTTTTCCCTTGCAGTTATCTTTAATGTATATAAATCTTTTCCATCTACCTCTATTTAACTTTGCATATCTATTCTTTCTTTTCCTCTCAACATATTTGTTAGTTTTGTTTTCATTGCTTCATTCCCCACTTGGCACCTTGCTTTAGTTTTATTTTCCAGTTTGTGCTTAAATTAGCTTTGTTCTTAACTGGTAAATAAAATTTTTTATTTGCTTTGTTCACCAAGTCAGTCTACTGTACTTTATTTCATTGGACTGTTTCCACTTTGCTCATGGGTGTATATGTATATGTGTATATTCCATTATTTTAATTATTATTTGACTGATTTTGCAATTGCCATTTGTCTGGGATTCATCTTTGGTTTCGAATTTGGGGATATTTGTTTTAATCTCACTTAAGGCCATAACAAACCACTTGTGGAATCTTTGTTCCTGATCAGAGATCAAGCCCTGAGCCTTTAGAGTAGGAGCAGTGACTCCACGACCCTAGACTACCAGAGAACTAACTCTTAAGAGTATCAAATAGTGAGAACACACACAAAAGAAACCACTTCAATACAAGACCCTGCATCACCCAGCCACCAGTAGCACCCTGTGTAGGATGCCTCATCTAAACAACAAACAAAACATCATCAGACAAATACAAACCCAATCATCAGCAGACAGGAGTACAACTTCACTCAGCCTTGTTAATCAAAGGAAAAACAAACAAACAAAAACTCAGCACAAATCTTACCCTATGTGAAGCTAACCAAAACCACTGGACCAATGTTAGGAGGACAGAAGCCAAAAGGAAGAAGGAATTCAACCTTCTTAAAGGAAAGAATTCAACTTTCCTTGTAGCCTCGGAAAGGAGACCTCAAACAGAGTAACTTAAAAAAATAAAATAAAAGGCAGAGAAATACTGCACAAATGAAGGAACAAACTAGAAACACAGATGTCCAAACAAATGAAGAGGAAATAGGCAAGCTATCTGAAAAAGAATTCAGAATAATGATAGGAAACATGATCAAAAATCTTAAAAACAAAATGGAGAAAATGCATCAATTAAGAAAGACATAGAAGAATTAAAGAATAAACATACAGGGAAAAGCAACACAATTACTGAAACTTAAAATACTATAGAAGAAATCAATAGCAGAATATCTGAAGCAGAAGAACGAATCAGTGAGCTGAAAGATAAAATGGTGGAAATAACTTCTGAAGAGCAGAATAAAGTAAAAAGAATTAAAAGACCTGAGGACAGTCTCAGAGACCTCTGGGACCATATCAAACACACTAACATTTGGATTATAGGGGTTCCAGAAGAAGAAGAGAAAAAGAAAGGGTATAAGAAAACTTTTAAAGAAATTATAGTTGAAAATTTTCCCAACATGGAAAGGGAAATAGTCAATCAAGTCCAAGAGGCACAAAGAGTCCCATACAGGATAAACCCAAGGATAAAAATGCCAAAATACACACTAATCAAACTAACAAAGACTAAACACAAAAAAAAGAATATTAAAAGCAGCAAGGGAGAAGCAACAAGTAACATACAAGGGAAACCCCATACGCTTAACAGCTGATCTTTCTGCAGAAACTCTGCAGGCCAGAAAGGAATGGCAGGATATATTTAAAGTACTGAAAGGGAAAAATCTACAACCAAGATTACTGTATCCAGCAAGGATCTCATTCAAAATCAATGGAGAAATTAAAAGCTTTTCAGATAAGTAACAGTTAAGAGAATTCAGTACCACCAAACCAGCTTTACAACAAATTTTAAAGGGTATTTTATAGTCAAGAAATACAAAAGAAGAAAAAAGATCTACAAAAGCAGCCCCAAACAATTAAGAAAATTGCAATAGGAACATATATATCAATACTTACTTTAAATGTAAATGGGTTAAATGCTCCAACCAAAAGATACAGACTGGTTGAATGGATACAAAAACAAGACTTATATATATGCAGTCTATAGAAACCCACTTCAGAACTCAAGAAATATATAGACTGAAAGTGAGAGGATGGAAAAATATATTCCATGCAAACAGGAAACAAGAGAAAGCTGGAGTAGCAATCCTCATATCAGGCAAAATAGACCTTAAAATCAAGAAGATTACAAGAGATAAGGAAGGACATTACATAATGATCAAGGGAATCAGTCCAGGAGGAAGATATAACAATTGTAAATATCTGTGCACCCAACATAGGAGCACCTCAATACATAAGACAAACACAAACAGACAAAAGGAGAAAATGACAGTAACACAATAATAGTAGGAGACTTTAAAACCCCACTCACACCAATGGACAGATCATCAAAACAGAAAATTAATAAGGAAACATAACTCTTAAGTGATACATTAGATGAGATGGATCTCATTGATATCTTCAGGACACCTTTTTCTCAAGTGCACATGGAACATTCTCCAGGATAGACCACATTTTGGGTCACAAATTGCACCTCAGTCAATTTAAGAAAATTTAAATTGTATCAAGCATCTTCTCTGACCAGAATGCTCTGAGACTAGATATCAATTACAAGAAAAAAAGTGTAAAAAACACAAGCACATAGAGACTAAACAACATGTTTCTAAATAACCAACTTGTTACTGAAGAAATCCAAAGGGAAATAAAAAAATTTTTTTAACAAATGACAATGAAAACATGGCAACTCAAAACCTATGGGATGCAACAAAAGCAGTTCTAAGAGGGAAGTTTATAACGATACCTCAAGAAACAAGAAAAATATCAAATAGACAACCTAATTTTACACCTAAAACAACTGGAAAAAGAAGGGGAAAAAATCCCAAAATTAGTAGAAGGAAAGAAATCATACAGATCTGAGCAGAAATAAGTGAAAAAGAAATGAAAGAAACAATAGTAAAGATTAATAAAACTAAAAGCTGGTTCTTTGAGAAAATAAACAAAATTGACAAACCTTTAGCCAGATTCATCAAGAAAAAAAGAGAGAAGAATCAAATCAACAAAATTAGAAGTGCAAAAGGAGAGGTTACAACAGACAGTGCAGAAATAAAAAGGATTCTAAGAGACTATTATGAACAACTATATGACAATAAAATGGATAACCGGGAAGAAATGGACAGATTCCTAGAAAAGTTCAATCTTCCAAGACTGAACCAGGAAGAAATAGAAATTATGAACAACCCAATTGCAAGTCTTATAATTGAAGCTGTGATCAAAAATTTCCCAAAAAACAAAAGCCCAAGATCATTTGGTTTCACAGGAGAATTCTATCAAACATTTAGAGAAGAGCTAATGCCTATCCTTCTAAAACTCTTTCAAAAAATTGCAGAGGAAGGAACTTCCAAACTCATTCCATGAGGCCCATCACCCTGATACAAAAACCAGACAAAGACAACACAGAAAAAGAAAACTACAGGCCAATATCACTGATGAACATAGATGCGAAAATCATCAACAAAAGTCTAGCAAACAGAATTCAACAATACATCAAAAAGCTGATACACCATGATCAAGTTGGGTTTATTCCAGAGATGCAAGGATTCTTCAATATATGGAAATCAATCAATGTGATACACCATATTAACAAATTGAAAGATAAAAACCATATGATCATCTCAATAGATGCAGGAAAAGCCTTTGACAAAATTCAGCACCCATCTATGACTAAAACTCTTCAAAAAATAGGTATAGAAGGAACCTACCTCAACATAGTAAAGGTCATATATGATAAGTCTACAGCAAACATTATTCTCAGTGGTGAAAAGCTGAAAGCATTCCCCCTAAGATCAGGAACAAGACAAGGGTGCCCAATTTCACCACTGTTATTCAACATAGTTCTGGAAGTCATAGCTACAGCAATCAGAGAAGAAAAAGAAATAAAAGGAATCCAGACTGGAAAAGAAGTAAAGCTCTCACTGTTTGCAGATGACATGACACTGTACATAGAAAACCCTAAAGATAGTATCAGAAAATTACTAGAGCTAATCAGTAAATTTAGCAAAGTTGCAGCATACAAAATCAATACACAGAAGTCACTTGCATTTCTATATACTAACAATGAAAAATCAGAAAGAGAAGTTAAGGAATTAATCCCATTCAATATTGCAACAGAAAGAATTAAATATCTAGGAACAAACCTATCTAAGGAGACAAAAGAATTTTACACAGAAAGACACTAATAAAGAAATCAAAGATGACATAAATAGATAGAGGGATATTCCATGTTCCTGGGTAGGAAGAATCAATATTGTGAAAAGGACTATCCTGCCAAAAGCAATCTACAGATTCAATGTGATCCTTATCAAATTACCAATGGCATTTTTCACAGAACTAGAACAAAAAAATTCACAATTCATATGGAAACACAAAAGACCCCGAATAGCCAAAGCAGTCTTGAGAAAGAGGAATGGAGCTGGAGGAATCAACCTTCCTGGCTTCAGATTATACTACAAGGCTACAGTCATCAAGGCAGTATAGTACTGGCACAAAAACAGAATTATAGACCAATGAACAAGATAGAAAGCCCAGAAATAAACCCATGCACCTACGGGTGCCTTATTTTTGACAAAGGAGGCAAGAACATACAATGGGGCAAAGATAGCCTCTTCAATAAATGGTGTTGGGAAAACTGGACAGCTACATGCAAAAGAATGAAATTAGAACACTTTCTAACACCATACATAAAAATAAACTCAAAATTGATTAAAGTCCTAAATTTGAGGCCAGAAACTCTAAAACTCTTAGAGGAAAACATAGGCAGAACACTTGATGACTTTAATCAAAGCAAAATACTCTATGACCCACCTACCTCTTAGAGTAATGGAAATAAAAACAAAAGTAGACAAGTGACACCTGATTAAATTTAAAAGCTTTTGCACAGCAAAGGAAACTATTAGTAAGGTGAAAAGACAACCCTCAGAATTGGGGAAAATAATAGCAAATGAAACAACTGACAAAGAATTTCCAAAATATACAAGCAGTTCATACAACTCAATACCAGAAAAATAAACAACCCAATCGAAAAGTTTAGGGAAAAGACCTAAACATACATTTCTCCAAAGAAGACATACAGATGGCTAACAAATACATGAAAAGATGCTCAGCAATGCTCATTATTCAGTTCAGTTCATTTCAGTTCAGTCGCTCAGTCGTGTCCGACTCTGCGACCCCATGAATCGCAGCACACCAAGCCTCCCTGTCCATCATCAACTCCCGGAGTTCACTCAGACTTACGTCCATCAAGTCAGTGATGCCATCCAGCCATCTCACCCTCTGTTGTCTCCTTCTCCTCCTGCCCCCAATCCTTCCCAGCATCAGAGTCTTTTCCAATGAGTCAACTTTTTGCATGAGGTGGCCAGAGTACTAGAGAAATGCAAATCAAAACTGCAATGAGATATCACCTCACACCAGTCAGAATGGCCGTCATCAAAATGTCTATGCTGGAGAGGGTGTGAAGAAAAGGGAATGCTGTTGCACTGTTGGTGGGAATGTAAATTGATTCAGCTGCTATGGAAGACTGTAGGGAACAAGGTATAAAGAAGGTTGAGAAGTGCTTGCAAACAAAACTCTCAACCAGGGCTGAACATTCTTGTAAACGAGATGTTCTGCCCAGTGTAGGGAACTAGGTATAAGGAAGGTTGAGAAGTGCTTGCAAACGAGACTCTCAACCAGGGCTGAACATTCTTGCAAACGAGATGTTCAGCTAAGAATCCTGTTTGTTCCCGTGGGAAAAGAACATTTCTTGCACACAAGGATGTTTCTCTGATTCCTCAAAAGGAACAGACCCAGGGACAAAACGGATTCTAAGTTGATAAGGAAGTTCCCCAAAACACAGTCTTAGCTGCAGTAAATAAGTCCAGGTAAAGGTTATCTCGCCCTGCGCCTGCAAACTGTATAGTCTCTGAATCACAGTGCTTGGCAGCTTGCCCTGTAGGTTGTTGTGCAAGGGATATAAAATAAAGCAGCTGTAAGAAGCAAGGAGGTTAAAATATAAAGATTCAAACCACTTTGCAGTGTTGGTGCTTCATTCCATCGCCAGCAGAAGATGGTACAGAGATTCCTTAAAAAACTAGGAATAAAACCACCATGTGACCCAGCAATCCCACTCTTGGGCATGTACCCTGAGGAAACCAAAACTGAAAGAGACACATGTATCCCATTGTTCATTGCAGCACTATTTACAATAGTTAGAGCATGGAAGCAACCTAGATGTCCATCGACAGATGAATAGATAAACAAGTTGTGGTACATATACACAATGGAATGTTACTCAGCCATAAAAAGGAATGAATGTGGATCAGTTCTGATGAGGTGGATGAACCTAGAACCTATTATACAGAGTGAAATGAGTCAGAAAGAGAAAGATAAATACAGTATTCTAACACATATATATAGAATCTAGAAAATTGGTACTGAAAATTTTATTTACAAGGCAACAATGGAGAAGCAGTAATAGAGAATAGACTTATGGACAGGGGAGAGGGGAGGAGAGGGTGAGATGTATGGAAAGAGTAACATGGAAACTTACATTACCATATGTAAAATAGGTAGCAAATGGGGATTTGCTGTATCACTCAGGAAACTTAAACAGGGACTCTATGTCAACCTAGAGGGGTGGGATGGGGAGATAGATGGGAGGGAGTTTCAAAAGGGAGGGGTGTGTGTATACCTCTGGCTGATTTATGCTGAGGTTTGACAGAAAAACAGCAAAATTCTGTAAAGCGATTATCCTTCAGTAAAAAATAAATTAATTAAAAAATTATCCAGCTCCAATCTTTTCCCTTAACTTTTATACATATCTTTTTCTTCCTTCCTTCCTTCCTTTCCCCCTCTTCTCTGGCTTGTATTTAAAGGGTGCTTCAAAGTCTGAACCCATCTTACCAGACCTCCCACTGGCCTCCAATCTGAAAACTCTCCTCCAGTTAATTTATTAATCTACCCACATAAGCAGTATTTTGGAGGGCTCACACCTTGGCCCACAGCATGGAGTGGGAAGCAGACGGGTAAACAATCCATTACAGTGTGGTGTGGGGAGTGCTGCATCAGAGCACCCACACGTGTACAGAGGGCCGTGGGAGCGCAAAGGAAGGAGTGGCTGACTCTTGCCCGTGTGCCAAAGGAGGTGGAGAAGGCTCCAGGGAAGGAGTCAGCTTTGAACGAGACCTTGAAGAGGGATTCAGCCGGGCAGAAAAGTAGGGGAAAAATATTCTAGGCAGTGTGAGCAGCCCATGAATAACTTCATGACGCCTGTAATTTCTTACATGTCACAGGAGGTACACGTGTGTATTCCACATGAGGTGGAATACTGTGTGTCTGGACCTTGGGAGTCTGCAGGCAGGAGTGACTTCCAAAATGATACAACTTCAAGTTCTGTTCTGTCCTGTCCATTAAGTCTTCCTGGTACCCGGTGATCTCTCCTTCCTTGTACATCTATTGCCCAATTATTTGGCACTCAATTCAAGACTTCTTTCAATATTTCCTTATATGACCCCAACTGGTTTGCATCCTTTTTAAGAGCAAAGGATATGCCTTACCTTTGTTTCTCTAGTAGCCGTTCCCTAATATTCACACCACTGGTGGCCCAGGGTAAAGAATCTACCTGCCAAGCAAGAGACACAAGTTCAATCCCTGGGTCGGGAAGATCCTCTGGAGAAGAAAATGACAACCCTCTCCAGTATTCTTGCCTTGAAAATTCCATGGACAGAGGAGCCTGGCGGGCTACAATCTATGGGGTCACAAGAGAGTCGGACATGACTTAGCAACTAAAACAACCAAAAGAAGTTATTGAAACTCCTTGCTGACTGATAGGTGGCCTTTAGCCTCTATGTTTTTGGCTACAGGGCTGTATGAATAGCCACATGGAGATGGTTAATCCTGAAGGTGACTCCTGGCACATTTTGATATACCACTGAGAGAAGTACTGATGTGCAATCACCTAGACCATCTTTTGAATCTTACAGCAAAAAGGACAGATGCATCACTGGTGCAGAACCAGAGTTTCTATAAATAAGCCCTGCTGTGGCCCCATCAGACCTTCCAGTACCGACTGGAGAGTTTGTCATGTTTACTAAACTCCTGAGATCACTAAAGTCTGAAGTAATCTCTCATGCCTCATTAATCTCCAATGTTTGAAGTAATTGCTGATGTATAATAAATCTCTAGTCTCTGAAGGTTTAAACCACACAGATGTGTTATTTCAGGTGAATAATGACAAATATGATTTTGCCATTGAGCCAGCCATTCAATGTACGCATAGGGAATAGTTAAGCCCTGCATTGGGCTCTTTCCCTGTGACCCATGCTTCTCTGTTCTCATTGCTATAAGTCATAGTGTCTCACAATGTCTCACACAAAATCATATGATGAACTGGAAGGTCTATGCATGCAACGTGAGGAATTATATTGGTGCTCAAGTAGATTAAGGAAATTTTTCCCATTAGTTTAAGGATAAGGGCTTAGAGATTCCTTCCATCCTTCCTTCCTTCCATCCTTCCCCCCTCCCTCTCTCCCTTCCTTCCACAAATGTTTATAAACAACCTATGATGTATCAGATACTTACTTGAAATCACACATATGATGATAAAGAAGGGACATACGGAAGTACAAATTGCTAGTTATATAAAATAAATGTCAGGGAGATGTAATGTACAGGATGGCGACTGTAGTTAATAAATACTGTACTGTATATTTGAAAGTTGCTAAAAAAGTAAATTTTCAAAGTAATCACAAGAAATACGTTTTTTAGCTATGTGTGGTGACAAATACTGACTAGACTTATGATGGCAAGGCACTAGGTATATTCAGTATATACAAGTTTGACTCATTACATTGCATACCTGAAACTAATATAGTTACATATCAATTATATCTCAATTTAATAAAAAGAGATGCCCATGTAGAGCAGAAATACCTGGTACATAGTATGCAGAGTCATCTGAGCTTTACAATTACCATCCATCACTGAATAGTGATTGTATGCCAGCCATTAATATGTATAAAATATTTAGATAATAATGATGTGTGTCTAGAACAAAGGATTTGGAGTTAAATTACTTAAGTTCTATTCTGTCTTGTAGTAAGTTTAAGAGCTGAGAAAGTAATTTCCTTCTTTGTGATAGGTTTCCTTATCTATAAAATTTCAAGAGTGTCAAGTGCCTAATTCCTAGGAGTTTGGGAGAGTCTCAGAGGTAACTCTCCATACCTTTTTACTTGTTTTTCTCATTCCCTGCATTGTCTTTCCCATCTCCCCATTTCTTCTGCTTATAAAATTCTATTTACCTTTGAAATACTGGCTTAAGTGTCACTTCATGTAAGAAGTCTTCTTCATTCCTTCCCTGGTGGTCTGAGCACTCTCCTCCCAGGCATCATTGTGCCCATCTAGGCTTTTATACTGCGGTTGGCACATGGCATCACTAGGCTGAAGGGCAGAGTCTATATCTTATTCACATGTTCTGTATTTAGCAAAGCGCCTTGCCCATAACTGGTGCTTTAAAGTCAGCTGAATAAATGAATTAAAAATGTGTTAAGAAAGTGCTTCATGAATTTCAAAGTATTAAACAAAAGGAAGATATTATCCTTATCATTATGCTTGCCATTTAACTAGGACTCCATTCACTTTTACAAAATACAAAATTTATTTGGGCTTAATTCTGCTGTGTAATGGAGGTGGGCATTATACTGCTAACACACCAATGCACCGCTCTTTCTGGCCACGTGGGAGAATTACACTTACCTGTGCCCTCCACCCCCATCCTCCCTGGAACATAGGAATAAATGCATGGTTTGCTTCCTCCCGTGAAATGTGCGGCATGCGTCACTCACACGTGGAAGCATCTGGTCGCTCTTGCTTGAGGGCCCAGGTCTTCTTTCCCCATGTGGTGGTCCTGGAGGTGCCTGCTGACACGTTGGTGCCCTGAGATTGACCCAGCCTGACAACCTAACCTTGTACCATGTGGAGAACATTTGTCCGCAGAGCTGTCCAGACCAAAAGGAGACTTAGCATGACTGAAAAATAAACATGCATTCTATTAATCCACTGAGATTTTGCCATGTTTTATTACCATGGCATAAGCAAGGAGAACAAGATTGACGGCAGGAAAAGAGGGCGTCAGAGGACAAAATGGTTGGATGGCATCACTGATTCAATGGACATGAACTTGGGCAAACTCCGGGAGGTGGTGAGGGACAGGGAGGCCTGACGTGCTGCAGTCCACAGGGTCGCAGAGTCAGACATGACTTGGCTACTGAACAACAACAACAATCTATAACTTATCCTGACTGATAAAATCACCAACTCATTTCTGGGAAAAAATATGGCAATTACTGGGAATAAGATGGTAATAATCAAAACCAAAACCATGAACAATAGCAACACAATCTGAAAATTACACACCTGAGAATCCAACCACACTACAGAGAATCTAGTTTACTTCGTAGGGACGTTAAACCTGCCCTATGTCTCCTCAAAACCTAGAGAAATTTCTCTTGTACTTGGCACTAAAGCAGGGGCCAAATCCTGTACTTCTGTACCTACATCAGAAGGAAATTACACCCAACAAAAATATTTTTTAAGCAAAGCATTTGCTATAAATTGTTTCAAATATATGTGCTTAAGATCTTCCATCAACATGATCACTATAACGTGTTCTGTTCACTGTACCATTTACCTAACTGAATGGAAATGAGGATTGCCTCATGATTTTCCACTCCATGAGTGCAAAAGAAGGAAACACCTTTTTAAAATTAATTTAGTTATGTTTCATTTTTTGCTTTACTGTGAAATATATACATACATACACACAAAGTACAGAAAACATATATTTACAGTTTAACAACAAGAAAAAAACACTATATAAAGTGAAATTGATATAGCTACTACTCAGGCCAAGAAATAGAACACTGACAAGATACTAGACATTTCCCTCCCCACCCAGTGTATATTCATCTAGCTGGAGAAAATTACTGGCCTGACTTTGGAGATAATCCTTTTCTTACTTTTCCTTGTAGTTTTAACACTGTGTTTATTTTAATATTTGCTACATGGATGGTGGCATAATTTATGTGTAACAATATCTCCATTGGAGAAGGAAATGGCAACCCACTCCAGTATTCTTGCCTGGAGAACCCCATAGACAAGGACTCTGAGCTGTAGTCCATGGTGTCGCAAGGAGTTGGACATGACTGAAGTGACTTAGCACGTGTACACCATAGAAAGAATACAGCTTAGTGAGTTTTGCACATATATGTACCTATGTTATCACCACCCCAATCAAGTCACAGAATTTCCATCACTTCAAGCTTCCTTGTGTCCTCTTGCAATAAATCCCCCCAGTCCTAACCCCAGGCTGCCACAGACTTGCTTTCTATCTCGATAGATTAGTTTGGCATCCAATAGACTTTTATGTAAGTGGAACCATACATTACATACTGGTTTCTTTCATTATTATAATCTATGTCTGATTTTGAACTGTATATGAATAGAATCATAGTGTACGTTATGATTCTTTTGAATCTTGCATTTTGTTCAATGTTATATTTATAAAATACATCCATAAATGTGTATGCTTATAATTTCTTCCTTTTTATTGCTGTATATAAACCAATATATGACTATTGTATAATTTATCCATTCATTACTGACTATTGTATAATTTATCCATTCTATAATATCACTGCTCTCATGTATTGACTTTTTTCATAGTTTCTATTTGTTTATGTATCTACTGCTGACTGCGCTGGGTCCTCCCTGCTGCTCGGGCTCTTCTCCAGGCCTGCGAGTGGGAGCTGCTCTCCAGGCGCAGGGAGCACACTTCTTCTGGACGTGACTTCTCTTGTGGAGCACGGGCTCTAGGGCTTTCAGGCTTCAGTACTTGTAGCTCCCAAGCTCTAGAGCGCAGGCTCGGTAGTTGTGGTACATGGACTTACCTGCTCCTCGGCATGTGGGATCCTCCCAGATCAGAGGTCAAATCTGTGTCTCCTGGCAGTAGGATTCTTTACCTCCTGGAAATTTGTTGCTGTTGTTTTAGTGGCTAAATCACGTCCAACTGTTTTATGACCCCATGGACTGTAGTCCGCTATTCTTCCCAGGCAAGAATATGGGAGTGGGTTGCCGTTTCCTCCTGCAGGAGATCTTCTCAGCCCAGGGACTGAGCTCGTATGAGTCTCCTGAGTTGGCAGGCAGATTCTTTACCCCTGACCCACTGGGGAAGCCTCTACCCCTGAGCCACCAGGATAGACTTTTTTCAACTATTCGGTCTGATTACTAGGTATGATGTTTACTAAAAATTTTTGTGGGTTTTTAAAAATCAGAATATTTTTTACCAAAATGAAGTTCTCTTATAATCTCAGAAGTTTGGGGGGTGGATTATAAATGATGTAAATAAGTTTCAACATGATTGGTAAATGAATTTTATCATATGTTTTTTCTGCAACTGTTGAGATGATCATATGAATTGTTATTCTATTATTAAATAGGTATTTAATAATATTTTTAGCAATATGAAAACAATATGAACTGAATATTTTTAGCAATATAAAATTACCCCTTATTATTAAAATAATTGTCCATTCTTTTTTTTTTTTTTGGTCCATTCTTGATCTAAACCAATTGGTAATAATATCTTTTTCATTATATATTTTGTTCATTTTTAATTATATCCAAGTTCGTATGTGAATTGGCCTGTAATATTCTTTCCTGATTCTCTCCTTGTCAAGTTTTGATTTCAAAGTTTTGCTCATTTCATAAAAGCACAGGGGAGTAAACCCTCTTCTAAAATTTTAACCTTGCAAAAGATTGCACTTATTTTTTCCTTAAATGTTTGGTAGAAACATATCAGTTTTCATGGCTTCACTCACTAAAAAAACCATTTGGGACAGCAGTTTGTGAAAAACTTCTTTGGGAAAAACTTTTGATCACATATCTAAATTCAGGCTTTTAACTTCTCTTCCTTTTTGAGTAAGTTTGGTAACATTTTTCTAAGAGTTGTTCTAATTTTTAAAATTTATTGGTATTCTTCATTAAAATTGCTATATAAACAGTTAATATCTTTGTTCTGTATACTTTAAGTCTAGTTTGTTCATTGTGTCTATAAATATTCTGTATTCTTACTTTTTCTGGTTTTTTTTTTTTTTGGTTTATTTGCTTATTTACTGAGAGAAATGGATTAAAATCAGCCACTCTGATGGTACTTTTGTGTTTCTCTCTTTGTAGTGCTCCAGTGTTAGCTTTATGTCTTTAAATAGTGTGCTGAATTAGCGCACATTAATTTATAATTATTGTATACTGTAAAGAACTGAATATTTTTAGCAATATGAAATTACCCCCTATCTTTGGTAGTTGTTTTGCCATAAAGTTTATTTTTTCTAGTATTAATGTAGCTACACCAGCTTTCTTTAGTAATTTTGCAAGGTATATATTTCCCCAAGCTTTTGCCTTCAGATGTTCTATATTCGCCTTCAAATGTTCTTGTCCATGACAAGAATACTAGAGTGGATTGCCCTTGAATATCATAATTGCTACATTTTTTAGTTCACTTGGCAGTATTATTATAGTTTTATGCAGTCAATATTCTTAACATATGGGGCTTCCCTCATGGCTCGGCAGTAAAGAATTCGCCTGCAGTGCAGGAGATGCAGTTTTGATCCCTGGGTTGGGAAGATCCAGGGAGAAGGGCGTGGCAACCCACTCCAGTATTCTTGCCTTTAGAATCCCATGGACAGAGGAGCGTGTTGGGCTACAGCCCGTGGGGTCACAAAGAGTTGGACATGATTGAGCACACAACACAGGTTAAGATACACAAAACATAAAACAAGTGACTTGCCATACATGCATCCCTAGTATATGAGCACCCCTATAGCCTCAAGCCATTTAAACAATGTGGCCAGTAGAAGCCCCAAATAAGAAGTTTGACAGAGGAGCAGGACTAAAAAGAGACCACAGTCTTACCTGTTTACAGTTAAAATATCTTACTTTTGCAAATTTTACAAAAACACATGATCATGTTATCAAAGGGTGAAACCACCACTCAACATCTGAAAGAGAGCCTGCACAGAGGCAGGTATGTGTGCATGTGTGTGCACACACACTCACTAAATTTATTGCTTACTATAACCAGGCACATCCTCGCTGAGCGGGGCAGACAGATGAGCTGCATAGGGCTTTGATAAGGGTAGAGTTCTGGTACTGGTGATTTTCAGGGGGTAAGGGGACTGAGATCATCTGTAGAGATGGTTACTGGGTAAGACTCTTGTTGCTTAGTTGACATTCAGAGGCATGGTCACTGGAAGAAGTCCCTGATGGGCTGATTTTCAAGAGTAAGTGACTGACACCAATGACTGACTTTCACTGAGACAAGTGTCCTTGGTCTATGGAACAGGGGTTCAAAGCCAGTTCTGATGGCTTCTTGCCACAAAGACAGCAGAACAACCAGTTTTTATGTAGTATGGGAACCTTTCTTTGTTCTCAATTTAAAACATATCCAAGGCTCTCTTAGAAGAGGCTGATATTAAGGAAAGGCTTCCAAGCTTAAATTTCACTAGCCTCTGAGGCCATGACACTTTCACCTTGAGCCCATGGGTGTAGCCCTTCTCGCTTATGTGCGTGGGGATAACCTTCAGGCTCCCTGCCTCAGGCAGAAGACAAGAAATTTCCTCCCCACTGGAATGCAAAGCTATCAGAACTGAGGCTCATTTTTAAAGACTTGTTTCTTCTGAATCAATAAAAATAATCTGGGTGAAAGTGACTTGAAGTTCTCCCTAAGTTTAAACTTGTCTTAGATTTTGACTTAGTAAATAACTTTTTATGAGTGACTGCTTTTTTATGCCGTTAAGAAGGTTATTTTTAATCTGGCATTTAAAATTCAAAGAGGAATAAGCTACAGCAGTCTTCTCTTTTTCACAAGGAATACATTCCAAGAGGATCAGTGAATGCCTCAAACTGTGGATAGTACCAAACTCTCTAAATATTATGTTTTCTCTATCCTTACTTACCTATGACAAAGTTTAATTTATAAGTTAGGCACAGTAAGAGATTAACAATAGGACTTTCCTGGTGGTCCAGTGCTTAACAATCTGTCTGCCAATGCAGGGGACACAAATTAGATCTCTGTTCTGGGAAGATTTTACATGCCATGGGGTAACTAAGCCCACGCACCACAACTACTGAAGCCCGTGAGCCCTAGAGCCTGCGCTCCACAAGGAGAGAAGCCGTCACAATAAGAAGCCTGCAAACTACAGCTAGAGAGTAGTCTCTGCTCTCTGTAACTAAAGAAATTCCACACACAGCAATCAAGACCCAGCACAGCCAAAAATAAATACATAATTACTGTTAAAGAAATATGTTAACAGTCATTAATAATAAATAAAACAATTATAGCAATATGAACAATTTTAACAATAAAAATTATGTGAATGTGGTCTCCCCCCGCCTCTCTCTCAATATCTTGTTATACAAAGTTAATGACTTTTCCATCTTAATCAGGCTATCACACACTCTGGCCATAACTTCTGCAGTATGAGTTGCAGTAGAAAAACTAGCGTGAATTTCTTTTTCCTTCTTCATAATTTCACAAACAGAATACGTGCCTTTGCCATAGATCATAGCAACTTCAGCATGTAATTGCTTTTCTTCCCTTGTAAGTCAAGAATTTTCCCCTTTTCACTTAATAAAAGCACTTTGCAGCTTCTCTTTGGCATGTCTGAATTGCAAGCACCGCTACTCCTGCACTTTGGAGCCACTGTTAAGTAATGGAATCCCTTGACTATTGATTTGAAAACCAAGACAACAGTTAAATGATTAAGGGCGGAATACACTGGACTGGAAGAAACACAAGCTGGAATCAAGATTGCCGGGAGAAATATCAATAACCTCAGATATGCAGATGACACCACACTTATGGCAGAAAGTGAAGAGGAACTAAAGAGCCTCTTGATGAAAATGAAAGAGGAGAGTGAAAAAGTTGGCTTAAAGCTCAACATTCAGAAAACAAAGATTATGGCATCTGGTCCCATCACTTCATGGGAAATAGATGGGGAAACAGTGGAAACAGTGTCAGACTTAATTTTTTTGGGCTCCAAAATCACTGCAGATGGTGACTGAAGCCATGAAATTAAAAGACACTTACTCCTTGGAGGAAAAACTATGACCAACCGAGATAGCATATTCAAAAGCAGAGACATTACTTTGCCGACTAAGGTCTGTCTAGTCAAGGCTATGGTTTTTCCAGTGGTCATGTATGGATGTGAGAATTGGACTGTGAAGAAGGCTGAGCACTGAAGAATTGATGCTTTTGAACTGTGGTGTTGGAGAAGACTCTTGAGAGTCCCTTGGACTGCAAGGAGATCCAACCAGTCCGTTCTGAAGGAGATCAGCCCTGGGACTTCTTTGGAAGAAATGATGCTAAAGCTGAAACTCCAGTACTTTGGCCACCTAATGCGAAGAGTTGACTCATTGGAAAAGACTCTGATGCTGGGAAGGATTGGGGGCAGGAGGAGAAGGGGAAGACAGAGGATGAGATGGCTGGATGGCATCACTGACTCGATGGACGTGAGTCTGAGTGAACTCCAGGAGTTGGTGATGGACAGGGAGGTCTGGCATGCTGTGATTCATGGGGTCGCAAAGAGTCGGACACGACTGAGCAACTGAACTGAACTGACACTGGACAAAGAGATGATTCACGTCCAGGGTGGGACTGAGAAGGACAGCACAAGATGTCATTATGCTGTTCAGAAGAGCATGAAATTTAAAATTTAGAAATTATTTATTTCTGGAATTTTTCATTTGACTTTTTCCAACCTGGTTGTCCTCAGGTAAATGAAGCCTCAGAAAGCAACACTGCACAAAAGGGGAGGGGACTACTGTACCATTTCATACCTATTAGAATGCCTGCTATCAAAAAGCAAAATAACAGGTTGGCAAGGATCTGAAGAAATTGTGACCCTTGGAGACTGTTTAGTAGGAATGCAAAATTATGCAGCTATAGCATAAAAATTATGGTGACTCTTCAAAAACCTAAAAATAGAACTATCACATGATCCAGAATTCTACTTCTGGGTATATATCCAAAATAATTGAAAGCAGGTCTCAAAGACATATTTCCATTTCTTCATGTCTAGCGGCATTATTCATAACAGCCAGAAGATAGAAGCAACCCAGGTGCTCACTGACATAATGAATAGCTAAACAAAATGTGGTTTATACATAGAATGGAATGTTGTTCAGTTTTAAGGAGGAAAGATATTGTGACATTTGCTACAAAAATGGATGAATCTTGAAGACATTGTGCCAAGTGAAATAAATCAGTCAAAAAGGACAAAAACTGTGTGATTCCATTTATATGAAGCATATATGAATATTCAAATTCACACTTTCTACAGAAAGTAGAATGGTGATTGTCAGCAGCTAGGGGGAGAAGGGAATGGGGAGTTGATGTTCAATGTGCAAATAATTCTAGTTTTGCCAGATAAAAAGTTCTGGAAAGCCAACATCCATCATATAAAAATTCTAAGTAAACCAGGAATAGAGGGAAACCTCAAACTGACTGAGGCTATCTACAACTAACATCATGCTTAGTGATGAGAGACTTGAAGCTTTCCCATTACGATTATATATAAGGTGAGGATATTGCCTCCCATTATTGCTTTTCAACATCATACTGGAAATAATTGCTATCTCAATGAGGTAAGAAAAGGAAATAAAATGTACACAGGCTGGAAAGGAAGATATAAAACTGTCCTCATTTGCAGATGACATGGTTGCCCATATGGGAATCCCAAAATAATGAACAAACCCAACAAACAAAAAACTCCTGGAACTAATAAGTGATTATGGTAATTTTGCAAGTTGCAAGATTATCATACAAAAGCCCATTGCTTTCCTACACAGCACAGTGAACAAGTAGAATCTGAAATTAAAAATATGATACTATGTACATTATTATCCCTAAGAGTCAAACCAGTTCAGTTCAGTCACTCAGTCATATCCAACTCTTTGCAACCACATGGACTGCAGCATGCCAGGTCTCCCTGTCCATCACCAACTCCCAGGGTTTACTCAAACTCATGTCCATTGAGTCGGTGATGTCATCTAGCTATCTAATTCTCTGTTGCCCCTTCTCCTCTTGCCTTCAAACTTTCTCAGCATCAGAGTCTTTTCAAATGAGTCAGTTCTTCGCATCAGGTGGCCAAAGTTTGAAGTTTCAGCTTCAACATCAGTCCTCAATGAGCACTCAGGACCAATTTCCTTTAGGATGGACTGGTTGGATCTCCTTGCAGTCCAAGGGACTCTCAAGAGTCTTCTCCAACAACACAGTTCAAAAGCATCCATTCTTTGGTGCTCATCTTTCTTTATAGTCCAACTCTCACATCCATACATGACTACTGGAAAAACCATAGCCTTGATGAAACGGACCTTTGTTGGCAAAGTAATGTCTCAGCTTTTGAATATGCTGTCTAGGTTGGTTATAGCCTTTCTTTCAAGGAGCAAGAGTCTTTTTATTTCATCGCTGCAGTTTCCATCTGCAGTGATTTTGTAGCCACCAAAAATAAAGTCTGACACTGTTTCTCCATCTATTTGCCATGAAGTGATGGGACCAGATGCCATGATCTTAGTTTTCTGAATGTTGAGCTTTAAGCCAACTTTTTCACTCTCTTTCATTTTCATCAAGAGGTTCTTTAGTTCTCCTTTACTTTCTGCCATAAGAGTGGTGTCATCTGCATATCTGAGGTTATTGATATTTCTCCCGGCAATCTTGATTCCAGCTTGTGCTTCTACCAGCCCAGTGTTTCTCATGATGTACTCTGCGTATAAGTTAAAAAGCATGGTGACAATATACAGCCTTGGCAAGCTCCTTTTACTATTTAGAACCAGTCTATTGTTCTATGTCCAGTTCTGTTGTTTCCTGACCTGCACAGATTTCTCAAGAGGCAGGTCAGGTGGTCTGGTATTCCCATTTCTTTCAGAATTTTCCACAGTTCATTGTGAGCCACATAGTCAAAGGCTTTGGAGCAGTCAAAGGCTTTGAAGCAGAAATAGATGATTTTCTGGAACTCTCTTGCTTTTTCGGTGATCCAGCAGGTGTTGGCAATTTGATCTCTGGTTCTTCTGCCTTTTTTAAAACAAACTTGAACATCTGGAAGTTCATGGTTCACATATTGTTGAAGCCTGGCTTGGAGAATTTTGTACATTACTTTGCTAGCATGTGAGATGAGTGCAATAGTTTGAGCATTCTTTGGCACTGACTTTCTTAGGGATTGGAATGAAAACTGACCTTTTCCAGTCCCATGGCCACTGCTGAGTTTTCCAAATGTGCTGGCATATTGAGTGCAGCACTTTCACAGCATCATCTTTCAGAATTTGAAATAGCTCCACTGGAATTCCATCACTTAAGTATAAACCTAACAAAATATTTGTAAGATCTATATAAGAAAATATGGTACTGTAGTTTTTTATGAAAAAATTAAAAAATAAATAAATAAATGGAGAAATATTCCATGTTCATGGAATACTTAATATTGTCAGGATGTCAGATCTTCCCAACTTGATTTATGGATTCAGTGTGATCCACAATCAAAATCCCAGCAAATTATTTTATGGATATTAGCAAACTAATTCTGAAGTTTATATGGAGAGGCAGAAGACCCAGAATAGTAATACAAAACTGAAGGAGAAAAATTAAATCGGAGAGAACTTTCACTACCCTTGCTATAAAGCTACAGTAAAAAAAAAAAAAAGTGATATTGATGAAATAATAGACATAGATCAATAGAACAGAGTAGAGGGCTCAGAAATAGATCCCCATAATAGTCAACTTATATTTGACCAAGGAGGAAAGGCACTACAATGGAGCCAAAATAGTCTCTTCAACAAATGGTGCTAAAACAACTGGGCATCCACATGCAAAAAAATTAATCTAGATACACACATTAAACCCTTCACAAAAATTAACTCAAAAATGGATAGCAGATAGACCTAAATGTAAAATGCAAAGATATAAATCTCCTAGAAAAAATATAGGCTAAAACCTATATGATCCTGTGTATGGTGATATCTTTTTAGATTCAACACCAAAGACATGCTCAATGGAATAATTGATAAGCTTAACTTAGTTAAATTGTAAAACTTCTGCTCTATGAAAGACAATATCAAGAAGAGAAGACAAGACATAGTAGGGAGAAAATATTTGCAAAAGACACATCTGATAAAAGCAATTAATCAAAAAATTCTTAAAGCTCAACAATAAGAGAACAGACAAACCGATTTAAAAATGAATCAAACACCTTAACAGACATCTCAATGAAGAAGATGACAAATAAGCATATGAAAAGATGCTCCACACATGTCATCATGGAAATGCAAATTAAAGCTAGACACCACCACACACCTATTAGAATAGCTGTAGAAATCCAGAACATTGACAACACCAAATGGCAAAGATGTGAAGTAAAAGGAACTCTCATTTATTGCTAATGGTACAGCCACTTGGGCAGAATGTTTGGAGGTTTCTTATAAAACTAAACCTACTCTTACATATGGTCTAGCAATCATGCTCCTTGGTATTTACCTCAAGTAGCTGAAAACTTACATTCACCTAAAACCATGCACGTTGATATTTATAGAAGTTTATTCATAATTGTGAAAACTGGGAAGCAACCAAGGTATCCTTTGGTAGATAAATGGATAAACTGTGATATGTCTAGATATTGGAATATTGCTGGTGCTGCTGCTGCTGCTGCTGCTGCTAAGTCGCTTCAGTCGTGTCTGACTCTGTGCGACCCCACAGACGGCAGCCCACCAGGCCCCCCCCGTCCCTGAGATTCTCCAGGCAAGAATACTGGAGTGGGTTGCCATTCCTTCTCCAATGCATGAAAGTGAAAAGAGAAAGTGAAGTCGCTCAGTCGTGTCTGACCCTTAGCGACCCCATGGACTGCAGCCCAACTAGGTTCCTCCATCCACAGGATTTTCCAGGCAAGAGTACTGGAGTGGGTTGCCACTGCCTTCTCCAATTGGAATATTACTTAATGCTAAAAAGATAAGAGTTAATTGAGATATAAAAAGACACAGAGAAATCTTAAATACATATTACTAAGTGAAAGAAGCCAATCTAAGAAAGCAACACACTGTGTTATTCAAACTACGTGACATTCTGGAAAAGGCAAAGCACTGGAGACAGTAAAAAAGGTCGGTGGTTGCAGAGGGGGTGAGGGGAGAGGTGAGTGAGGAGAACAGGTGAGAAGCAGAGCACAGAGGACTTTTCAGGGTAGTGAAAACACTCTGTATAGTATAATGATGGATATATGTAATGATATATTTGTCCAAACCCATAGAATATACAACACAAGAGTGAATCCTAAGGTAAACCCTAAGGGCTTTGGAGGTCATGTAGGTTCATCCTTGGTAAGAAACATAGCATTCTGGTGAGTGATGCTGATAATGGGAGAGACTATGCATGTATGTGGCAGGAAGTTTACAAGAAATCTGTGCACCTTCCTTTCAAGTTTATTATAAACCTAAAATTTCTCTAAAATATAACGGTACTTTTTTACTGTGCCACATGCATGTGGGGTCTCAGTTCCCCAGCCAGGGATTGAACCTGTGCCCCCTGCATTGGCAGCGCAGAGTCTTAACCACTGGACCACCAGGGACATCCCTAAAAAAATAAAATTTTAAAGTTAGAAACAAAGAATTCTGGAAATGGATGATGGTGATGATTACACAATGATGTGAATATACTTAATACTGCTGAAATATATATACATTTAAAAATGCTTTAGATGGTTAAGTTTTACATTATATGTATTTTACCGCATTGAAAAAAATTCTAGGAGGAGGATTGGTCCTAAGGAACTCATTGATTATTACTGGAAATGGAAGTCATGAACTCAAATTTATACTTAATACCTGCTCTGTGCCAAGAATGATGTCATGTGTTTTGCATTATTACTTCACATAATTAGTAATGATTTAAGTAAGAGCTACTTGTCTATTTGGGAAGCAGTCACTGAGCACTTTTAACACAGGCATTGTGCTATGATCTCAACAGCTAACAACCCTAGCTCGGTCCATGCCTGGAAAGGCTAACAGGTCCAGGTTTTAGTGCAGGATGCTGACTCCTCCCAGCACAAAATGGGAAGAACAGAAGAGGAGGATCTACTTCTGGGCCCTTCCAGTCCTGTTAAACATTTACATACATTATATGTATGATCCCCCAGCAATCTCAAAGTTTGGAACTATTATCTGCATTTTACAAAGAATGACCTTGAATCTCAGATCTAATTTACCTAAGATTATACAACTGCTAAGTTAAGTGGTAGAGCTGAAATGCAAAGACCAAGTTTATTAACAAAGCCTATGTCATCTACATATATGAATTCTGTTGATCAAATTGTTCTGTGGATCAAGCTGCCTCAAGACAAAATTTTCCCATTGGGCTTCCCAGGTGGCTCACTGGTAAAGAATCTGCCTGCCAATGCAGGAGTGCCAATGCAGTCATCTCACACACTAGCAAAGTAATGCTCAAAATTCTCCAAGCCAGCCTTCAACAACACGTGAACTGTGAACTTCTAGATGTTCAAGGTGGATTTAGAAAAGGCAGAGGAACCAGAGATCAATTGCCAACATCCCTTGGATCATCAAGAAAGCAAGAGAGTTCTAGAAAAACATCTATTTCTTTTTTTATTGACTATACCAAAGCCTTTGACTGTGTAGGTCACAACGAACTATGGAAAATTCTCCAAGAGATGGAAATACCAAACCACCTGACCTGCCTCCTAAGAAATCTGTATGCAGGTCAGGAAGCAACAGTTAGGACTGGACATGGAACAACAGACTGGTTCCAAATAGGGAAAGGAGTTCGCCAAGGCTGTATATTGTCAACCTGCTTATTTAACTTATATGCAGAATACATCATGTGAAATGCCAGGCTGGATAAAGCACAAGCTAGAATCAAGATTTCCAGGAGAAATTTCAATAACCTCAGATATGCAGATGACACCACCCTTACGGCAGAAAGTGAAGAGGAACTAAAGAACCTCTTGATGAAAGTGAAAGAAGAGAGTGAAAAAGTTGACTTAAAACTCAACATTCAGAAAACGAAGATCATGGCATCTGGTCCCATCACTTCCTGGGAAATAGATGGGGAAACAGTGGAAACAGTGTCAGACTTTATTTTGGGGGCTCCAGATCTATTGCAGATGGTGACTGCAGCCATGAAATTAAGACACTTGCTCCTTGGAAGAAAAGCTATGACCAGCCTAGACAGCACATTAAGAATCAGAGACATTACTTTGCCAACAAAGGTCCGTCTAGTCAAGGCTACAGTTTTTCCAGCAGTCATGTATGGTTGTGAGAGTTGGACTATAAAGAAAGCTGAGTGCCAAAGAATTGATGCTTTTGAACTGTGTTGTTGGAGAAGACTCTTGAGAGTCCCTTGAACTGCAAGGAGATCCAACCAGTCCATCCTACAGGAGATCAGTCCTGAGTGTTCATTGGAAGGACTGATGCTGAAGCTGAAACTCCAATACTTTGTCCACCTCACGCGAAGAGTTGACTCATTGGAAAAGACTCTGATGCTGGGAGGGGTTGGGGGCAGGAGGAGAAGGGGACGACAGAGGATGAGATGGCTGAATGGCATCACCGACTCGATGGACATGAGTTTGAGTAAGCTCCGGGAGTTGATGATGGACTGGGAGGCCTAGTGTGCTGCAATTCATGGGGTTACAAAGAGTTGGACACAATTGAGCTACTGAACTGAACTGAATGCAGGAGACCCAGGTTCAGTCCCTGGGTTGGGAAGATCCCCCGGAGAAGGGAATGGTAACACACTCCAGTGTTCTTACCTGGAGAATTCCATGAACAGAGGAGCCTGACGGGTTATAGTCCATGGGATTGCACAGTCCATGGGATCACAAAGAGTCAGACATGATTTAGCAATTAAACAACAACAAAGGTAAGAAAACAATAAAGACAATTTGGTGACTTATCTATTAAAAATACTTTATTCCATTCATAAGCTATTCTATATACTGTAATTTGTCCCCTTTTACCTTTTAGAACTACATGTTTTATTTTTCTCTTATGAACTGATGGCGATAATAAATGGGAGTTGTCGCTCTCTTTTAGGGTCCTAATAACCAAACTTTATTCCGATATTTGGAAAATCCTGCACTTTACAGAGCTCAGTAGGAACCTCCGCCTACCTCCAGCCCTGGAAGCTCACTTCCCCATCTTCCTTGTAGTGAGGAAACAAGCCCCTGAACTTTGCTTCATGAAATGTAAGTTCACACCAGTCTTTGAACCGGAAGAGCATTATTGAAGCAAGGACTGCCCAGCATCAGCAGAGGCTGTATCTGCTTCCAGCCACGTGTCAGTTCTTGGACCTCCCTGCCGCAGCACTGGTGATCTGCGTGGTTAAGCTATGGCATCTACTCCTTAAAGGGGCTGCAGGGGCTCTGGGGTCTTCGTCACATCACAGAGTTGAACAATGTTCTCAATAACTTGGCTCTAAGAATCTAGCCCTCCTTGTGATTCTGTGAACCACACAGAACTCTCATCATAAATTCTTTCCTCCTTAAGCCAGACAGAATTAGCTTCTATTGCTTGCAGCTAAGAATCCTTGCTGTGCGAGTAGTTATTTGTTTGTTCTAATACACATTTCTGACAACCTAAAAGGGAGCGCATTAAGCAGTTCCCCCAATATTTGAAAAAAACATCAGTTTATGGCACAAAAAATATTTAGGGATCACCCTTATATACAATAAATTCTAAGCTGTGCATTCAAAGCATTATCTAATGAACAGTGAAAACAACTGAAACAGAATTGATATCATCTTGGACTTACAGTGACTAAGCAGAACTCTGGATAACCATATGGTCTACATTAGTCAGTTGTTAATATGGCCAAAGTAACCAGACTGACTTAATAAACAAACCAGATTGACTATGTGTCTACATAATTGCTTTCTCAGCTGCTGTGAAATGTTTGATCCAGTTAACAATATAGATCAGTTTCTCTTTTTTAAAGGTTAAAATAGCATGTAACTAATTAACTAATTACTGTATTGATTTATTATATTTACTTACTGAGTACAGCTACGGGGTTTTCACTAAGCCAGATGCCTGGCATGCAGCAAAGATGCAAAGCTTATGATCTCAATTATCAACCATTCTTTCCATCTCCTCTGCAACCATCAGTAGTGGCCAACCACTATGACTTTTCATCTGGGCTTTTGTATTGCTCCCTGGCTAACTTCCTCTTTTTCTGCTCTTGTTCTCCTGAAATCCATTTTCCATTAATGAACAAGGGCATTCTTTAACAACTTTAATTGGGTCATATTATTGCTCTGCTATAAATTCTTGCAAAAAATTTCCAATATCCTTAGCTTTAAGTCCAAAGTTCCTAACACAACAAGGAAAGATCCATGTCATCAGGTTACGCATGCACACACGCCACGTCGCTTCAGTCATGTCTGACTCTTTCGACCCCATGGACTGGAGCCGTGGAATTCTTCTGGCAAGAATGCTGGAGTGGGTTGCCATGCCCTCCTCCAGGCGATCTTCCCGACCCAGGGATCGAATCCATGTCTCTTGCAGCTCCTGCATTGCAGGCAGATTCTTTACCGCTGAGCCACCAGGGAAGTCCCGTGATCAGATTTTATTTCTAACATAAATTCACTCCTGCCACCTGCACCCTGCCACAATGTCCCAAACATACTGTCCTCTCAGTTCCTAAGGTGCTTTCATCTCTTCCTGACTCAAAGTCTTTAAACATATGGTTCCTTGTGCCTGGAATATTTTTTCTCCCCCTGTTCACCCGGCTAGCCCCTACTTAGGCTGCTTATTTCAGATTTCACTTCCTCAGGGACAGCTTCTTTGACTGCTCAGCTTAAGACAGACCACTGATTTACTCTCTCAGTACATCTGAAAGCTTTCTTTCATAGCTTTGATGACAGCCTGTAGCTCTATATTTACATGTTGTTTATGAGTTTAATGTCTGTTTCCTCCACAGTAGTCTGTAAGCTTTAAGAAGACGGGGACCATGTCTGTCTTGTTCACCACCTGGCATCCAACAAAGCATGTTGTATGGACTCCTTAAACATCTGTTGAATGAATGAATTAGCAGATGAATCTCAGGCTTATATAATATAATAAAGCATGTAAAAAATGTTGTCCTGGACAGGAAGTGCTGGAAATTACAGAAAAAAAGGGAACTCAGAGGAGCATGGAAAACTAAGGAAAGACTTCTGGGGGAGGTGGCCCTTCAGGGAGACCCCAGAGGATGGGTAAGATGTGAATAGCCTCTGAAGAGACCTGTGGGGAGAAGCTTCATTTCTCAAGGAAAAGGAAAATCCAGAAGTGTGGCCACTTGGCAGGAGAGAGTGAGGGGTCCACCTGGGTGTCACCTGGCTCTGGAGCTCATTCTTGGATGGCAGTGAGCTTCCAAGTGCAGGGTGAAGCTATGAAGCAACTTCTTATGAACCCCATCTCTTGAGCAGACACATTCATGCAGTGAAATTACTCAGGACACAGACTACCAGGCAGGTGGTGAGGGCACAGTGGCAGATGCTGCAGGCTGGTTTCCTCGGTTCCATGCCGACACCTGACAGGAGTGTGCTTGCCTCAGGCCAGAGCCTAGGAAAGCTAAGACGACACGCCCAGGCTCCCCTGATCTAGAGACTCCCAGCAGATGGCCCCAGCCAGATTTGGGAGGAAGTGACATGATGATGCAGAAGAAGCCACACTTTGCTGATCTTTGCAAGCACTATTGTCAAAGCACTTGCTTCTTTGTGGCAGCTATAGCAAAGATCCTAGAGTCCGGTCACTAGCTTCCTGGACATTGAAGGCATAGTGCAGAAGGTCCCTTTTGCTCATGCAGATTGTGGCCAACATACAGTGGTTCCAGGGTGAAAACTCTTGGAGAACATGATTTGGAGAATCTCCCTTAACTCATACAAGGTTCAAAAGTCACTTTAGAATGCAAAGACGTGTCAATTCAGTCATTTAAAATATTCACCAGGGACTTCCCTGGTGGTCCAGTGGTTAAGAATTGTCCAGGTCCGCTCACCTGCCAGTGCAAGGGATACAGGTTTGACCCCTGGTCCGGTAAGGTCCCACATGCCTCTGGGCAACTAAACCTGAGATGCACAACTATTGAGCCCACCGGCCAAAACTCCTGAAGCCAGCGTATCCTAGCGCTCAGGCTCTGCAATAAGAGCAGCCGGGCAGTGAGAAGACCGCATGCCGCAAATGAAGAGCAGCCGCCACCCCAGACACAGCTTGAGAGACCCTTGTGCAGCAGTGAAGACCCAGGGCAGCCAAATTAATTAATCAATTAATTAAAAAATATAGTGTCCTCTAAATGTGATTTAAAGTCAACAAAGCCAGGTCCTGCTGTGGGCTGGCCACTTGCAGGGGACTCCATATGCGGCCCTTCTTTCTTTCCTTGTTCTTCTTTATCCAGTTTGTTTTTCAGTTCACGATCTCTTTGGAGAGTGGAGATTACAGAGGCTAGACAGGAAGGGGGAGAGGAGAGTTCTCATTTGACCAGCACTTTAAAACACGGCTTCACACTTTCTGCATCTGGCCGATGTTTCAAGTTTACTTGCTGTTGGAGGTTCTTTACAGACCTTGACATCACAGTAGTTGTTGACCTGCGGTTTCTCCTATCTGGGCAAACGTGCTATTTCTGCAACTCCTTCCTCTGCAAACTCTAGGGAATGGTGATCCACCTCAGTATCATTTCTATTAAGGTCTCTTTGTTCCTCTGCTGATCCTAATGATCCTAAAGCATCAAAGGTGGTTCTCCCCCTGACTCTCAAGTTCACATAGCCCACATCCCAGCCACAGGAAGCATTCATACATTTCCTATCCCCCGAACACTGTGAGTGCAGGTCTATCATAGCATAGCAGCAACCCTTCTCTCTGCCGCCTGCACAGTTTGCCAGCCCATCTCCAGCCTTTGGATTTCCAGGAGGAGTCAAGCAATAGCCATACTGATTCTGTAACTGCAGGGGAAACAGTAACCTACCCAAATGAGTCCCTTGAGCCCCTCCTAGTCTGTGTTAGGTATTGACAAAAAAGAAAGAAAGAAAGAAAAAACCCACACAACTTATTTATTCTGAGACCTTACTGAGGACTGTACTCGGGGAATAAGCTTTCAGTCAGATCTGAGGACCTACTCCAATGAGGTTAGGGAGAGAAGCCAGGAAATATAGGAGTTTTTGCAGGAAAAAAAAAAATGCAGTTGAACATCAAAAGATTACTTCTAACCACAAAAACAGATATCTCAAGTTAATAATTTTAGTGCTTTTCTAAGTATAGGGAAATTCAAGAGCCTAGGCTCACTGAAATTATTCTTTTGATATGCATCTTAACTATCTAGGGATAATATGCATTTTTCTCCATCGGAATTCTCTCCAGGGCACACCATGGGGTGGGGGCTGATATCCCAGCAAAGGTTGACAGCTTGATGTCAGGCAACATTCTTTGTTAACTGAAGTGCAGGTGACACTCTTTCGACCCAGAGAAGGAGACACTCTTCCCCCTTAGGGACTCATGACACACGAGCATCTCTTAAAAAATCCTTCACACTAAATCCCCTCTCAATATCAACCCTCTAACCATTTAAGTCCTTGATAGGAGTGACTCATCTAATCAGTTCGCTGCCGCTTCTGCCACCTACATTAACATTTCTGCAGAGTAATTAGTTTTGCAACTCATGATTGTATTGTTGCCTTGGTTGATAATGCATTTTTAACATCTTTTGCACCAGAGTTCATCTCTCCCCTCCTCTAACTTCTTCCACTCCTAGAACATTGCTTTCAGGGGTTTGGGGAGAGGCATTCATCCCTTCATCCCATCTCTAGTTCCTGACATGGATCTTGGTTAGTATAATTCAATCAATATTTTTACCCTTCTATCAATGATTGAATTAGGAACTAAGGTTTGCGCTAATCGGGAAAATATTCTGGTCTTATTATCTCAGGTTAAGCTTACATCCTAAATTAGCCCAGTTTTATCAAAAGACAAAGAGTTTCCCTCTCTATTTCACCTGCTTGGTATGAGAAAGGAAGTGTGTTGTGGTAGTTGCTACTGGCAGCCTTGTTGTGATCATGAGGAAAAACATCCTGAGGACAATACCAACCTGTGGAAGAGGGGAAGCTGAGACTTGGAGCCCTTATCATGATATGGCTGGGATTGCTCTCCTTTTAGACTTCTTGTTCCAAGAGAAAATAAGTGTCCTTATTATTGACATTTTAGCCAGTTTGAGTTAGAGTTTTTGTTAACAACAAAAGTTAGTGATCTTCTATAGATTCCCTGTTTCAGATCATGAGTGCTAAACCTGTGGAAATGGAAACATACGGTGATGGAAAACAATAATTAGAATAGCAAAGGTCACTTGTTTCTTCCAAGTGACTTTCAAGAGCTGAAGGACTGCTCCATACTTGGGGAAAGAGGAAGACATAAAAGAAGTGCCACAGAGGCAAACACTCCACAGAAACTAAGAGACAAAAGCATTTGAAAGTAACTTCTGAAATAATTTTCCATTATAGCTCCAACTTTAATGTCCCAATTGTCTGCACCCTGTTAGCAGCACCTGGGCAATTAAAATTACTTGAGATAATTGCTTCAGATGTATTGCAGAAACCCACTATGCTGATTATTTCCTTCCTAACAAAATAGTTAAAACCTATATTTTATTAATTTATGAGACAAGTATTTTGAAAAATGCAAATGTATTTTCTAGAAAGATACCAAATCCACACATGAACTTATAAACTTCATTTTTAATTAAATAAATGTCTTTATGGGAAATTGCTGTTTCCAGCCAACAAGGCTCTTTAGTTAACCATTTTGTTTTTATTCTATTAGAGTATCCAGTTCTATCCTTTTGGTAAATTACCTATGCACTCTGTATTTCTGGGAAGCTCAGGATGTCTGTGTGAGTATTTTGATGTGCTCAATGTGAATAAATATGATCAGGCTATAAGCAATGCCACTTTGTGGCACTCTGGCTACCTATAGCAGTAATGATAAAAATAGACAGGAATGAGACACTTAGGATAGCATCATCTGTATTACGGTTAGAGAAATGATCAATAGCCTCCTGAAAGTTTCTTGTCTCTTCCCCCTCCACCACTTTAGTTCAGACTTTGATTATCTTGCTGGATTACTACAAAGCCACTGAAGCGGTATCATTTTAATCTCCTGCCTTTCCTGTCTCCGGTCCAGTCTTCACACTGTTTCCAGATACATCCTACAGGTACACAGCTCCCATCACATCACTGTCTCACTCAAGAGCCTTTAGGGACCCTTTACCACCAGCCAAAATCAATGGTATTCAGGGCCCTGTTGTTTAAGGGCTTAGTTCTAATGTGACCCGAATACGTTTTGCAAACTTTTCTCCATATCTTTGGCTTCATGCCCTGTATGACATAACCCACTGGACTGTTTGCTGTTTCCCAGTTAGACTTCCTGCTTCCACCTCTCTGAGCCTCAGCTGTGATCCTTCTCCTGTGATGACTGTTGTCTTAGTTCATTTGGGATGCTGCAACAAAAGTATCATAGACTGGGTGGCTTCAACAACAAACTTTGATTTCTCACAGTTCTGAAGTCTGAGAAGTCCTCGATCAAAGCACTGGCAGACTTGGTGTCTGGTAAGGACCCACTTCCAATTACAGACAGCTGTCTTCCTGCTCTGTTCTCACACGGGCTTCCCAGGGGGCGCCAGTGCAGGAGATACAAGAGATGCTGTTTCGATCCCTGGGTTGGGAAGATCCCTGGAGGAGGAAATGGCAACCCACTCCAGTATTCTTCTTGGTGAATCCCATGGACAGCAGAGTCTGACAGGGTACAGTCCATGGGGTCACACAGAGTCAGACTCAACTGAAGCCACTTAGTACAAACCCACACGGGTAGTACTTTAGCAAGACTGTGTGAGAAGAGAAGTCCATCAGTGTTGGAGAAAGTTGAGAGTCTACAGTGTGGGGCAGATGAGGGCAAGGGACCTCAGAGGCAAGGATGGTAGGAGAGGTGATAAGTATCTGGGTCAGAGAGCTCCAAAGGGCCATAGCAGCTTGGGATTTTTTAAATGTATTTATTTCTAACTGGAGGATAATTGCTTTATCCCATTACTTCCCATCACTTCATGGCAAATAGATGGGGAAACAATGGAAATTGTGATAGACTTTATTTTCTTGGGCTCCAAAATCACTGCGGAGAGTGACTGCAGCCATGAAATTAAAAGACAAGCCTTGCTCCTTGGAAGAAAAGCTATGACAAACCTAGACAGTGCATTAAAAAGCAGAGACATCACTTTACCAATTAAGGTCCATAGAGTAAAAGCTATGGCTTTTCCAGTAGTCATGTGTGGATGTGAGAGTTGGACTATAATGAAGGCTGAGTGCCAAAGAATTGATGCTTTTGAACTGTGGTGTTAGAGAAGACTTTTGAGAGTCTCTTGGACTGCAAGGAGATCAAATCAGTCAATCCTAAAGGGAATCAACCCTGAATATTCATCAAAGGACTGTTGCTGAAGCTGAAACTCCAATCCTTTGGCCACCTTATGCAAAGAACTGTCTTACTGGAAAAGACCCTCATGCTGGGAAAGATTGAAGGTAGGAAGAGAAGGGGATGACAGAAGATGAGATGGTTGGATGGCATCACTGACTTTATAACAGACGTGAGTTTGAGCAAACTCCAGGAGATAGTGAAGGACAGGGAAGCCTGGCATGCTGCCATCCATGGAGTCACAAAGAATCGGACACGATTGAGCGACTGAACAAGGAACAACAAAAATCGCTTTACAATGTTGTACTGGTTGTATTTGTTTACATGTTGATTTGTTGGTCAACATGAATCAGCCCCAGGTACACATATGCTCCCTCCCTCTTGAGCCTCCTCCTACCTCTAACCTTATCCTGCCCCTCTAGGTCGTTGCAGACCACCAGGTTGAGCTCCCTATGTTATACAGAGACTTCCCATTAGCCATCCATTTTACATATGGTAATGCATGTATTTCAATGCTTCTCTCTCAGTTCTTCCTGCGCTCTCTCCTGCTGTAGCTTGTGATCTTATAACCACTGGGCTCTAGCTTATCATGACACCAGATGTTGGGTTAGGTATCACAGGGTATACAAAGCAATCAGGTTTTAAAAGGCTATAAACCTGCTTGGTGGTGGTTTAGTCACTAAGTCATGTCCGACTCTTGCAACCCCATGGACTAGCCTGCCTCCTCGGCCCATGGCATTTCCCAGGCAAGAATACTGGAGTGAGTTGCCATTTCCTTCTCCAGGGGGTCTTCCCGACCCAGGGATCAAACCTGGATCTCCTGCATTGCAGGCAGATTCTTTACTGACTGAGCTACAAGGGAAACCCAAAAATCTGCTTACTGGGGCTATTTTTTAAATAACTGGGTGTATAAAATTTTGAGTGTGATGCTAATAAGCTTTTTAACTAATAGATCTCAACCTGCAGTGAAGTGATAAACACCCCATGGGTCAATACACTAGGACCATCTTTTATAACATGTTTATATAATTCATTTTCATTTATATAACATACGCAGCAATAGCAAGCCATCAGTGCTACAGCAACCATTTAAAACTGAAATTAAGTATGAAATATTCACATTAGGAAGTATCCAGCAAATGACAATATGAAACTGATTTGATTAGCGATGACAGTAGTTGGGAATGGCGAACGGAAGTCCCACTGTGTTTTCCCTTAGAGGGAGCTCATTACTTAGCTCTCTCCCTTTTCTCCCAAATAAACCCGTGGGAACTCTCCAGAGTTCAACCCAAGACGCCCATATTAAGGTGTTGTTCCGTATGATGGAGCGCAGGTATCCAACGCTATGGTACACAAATGATGTCCCGTCGTGGCTGCTGTGTAAGCTGTTTTCATGAAAGGACTTCCCTTCCCAATGAAAGAGATGAAAATGTTAGATAAAATTCTTCCATGGGGTGATGGAATCACAATTCAAAATGTCTAACAATTATGTTATTCCCCCAAAGCGTACATCTTTTTTGAGGGGGATGTGTTTTAATACAGAAAGCTCCTACAGTTTGGACTCATTTTCTACAGTTTTGAGTTGCTAAATACTTCAATTATCTGCATGTAAGTCTACAAGCACAATTAAAGACTCCTGCTCCTTAGAAGGAAAGCTATGATAAAGCAAGACAGTGTTTTAAAAAGCAGAGACATCACTTTGCCAACAAAGGTCCATATAGTGAAAGCTATGGTTTTTCCAGTAGTCATATACGGATGTGAGAGTTGAACCATAATGAAGGCTGAGCACCAAAGAATGGATGCTTTCAAATCGTGGTGCTGGAGAAGACTCTTGAGAGTCCCTTGGACAGCAAGGAGATCAAACTAGTACATCCTAAAGAAAATCAACCTTGAATACTCATTGGAAGGGCTGTAGCTGAAGTTCTAGTAGTTTGGCCACCTGATTTGAAGAGCTGACTCATTGGAAAAGACCCTGATGCTGGGAAAGATTGAAGGCAGGAGGAGAAAGGGACAGCAGAGGATTAGATGGTTGGATGGCATCACTGACTCAATGGACATGAACTTGAGCAAACTCTGGGAGACAGTAGAGGAGGAGCCTGACATGCTACCGTCCATGGGGTCGCAAATAGTTGGACAGGATTTAAAGGCTGAACAACAACAGCAACCACAAGCACAAACAAAAATTATTTAAAAACTGAGAAGTTAGCATATTAGAATTTCACAAGTCCCTTAAGAAGTTTATGAGAAATGAGTCATAAATATAAGATTTTAATTACTGCTTAAAACTCCCTGTGATGTTTCCTAAGTTAGCTTGAAGAGATAGTTTAATAATGTGACCTTTGAATCTCATTTTTTATTCAACAAATATTTACTGAGTACTTGCCATGTGTCGGGCACTGAGACAGGAAATGGGGGCCGGGCAGTAAACAAGTTCAGCGCGATTGCTGCCCTGGTGGTGTGGGGAACGATGCAGTGGACATAAAGCTGCCCAAAACATTTGCCCCTGAAAGTGAAGGTTCTGAAAAGGTGAGACAAAACTAAGGACTTCTTCTGTTTTATTTCCTTCTCGTCTGGGCTTCCCTGAGGCTAGAACTGATTGACTCTAGCTGTAGATCCTGCTGGAGCGAAAGTGCTTTTTTTTCTTTTTTTGAAAAAGGGAACTGACGGCTGTGGTAGTGTGTCGGTGGTCTGGGGACTTGAGGTTAAGCTGCGATTTGCTTCGTTGAGTCCCTGATCAACCCCAAGAAGCCCAGTTCATAGAACCGACACTCTGGCTTTTCAAAATATTCACTTGACCTTGAAACCATTCTTGTGAATGTCATGCAGCTAGCAAATAATAATGTATTTGAACAAAATGTTTGCATCAGTGACTCCAAATTGACACAAGCTCTGTAGGTTGCCTAAGACGAGAAACCTCTCAAAAGCTCGTTTTATTTAGCGCCTGCAGGGTTTTGTGATTCTCTGTGCTAAAGATGACAAGCAGCGTGTTAATTACAGAACTGATATCCTTCAATTTACTCTTTCCTCACTACTTGCAATATTCTTCTTTCTCCCCCAATTCCCATCCCCACTTCTGCCATTCCCCCCCAAAAAAAACCTGCAAATGAAAGGTCTCACAGTCCTCATGTGAATAATTTGGGGGCTGAAACAGTTCTCCTCATCAACCACTTTACAGCACAGTCAAACTGTATGCCCTGTTATGTTAAATCCTGATCTTTTTAACACAAGAAAAAATCATTTTGATAAAGGTTAATGCCTCCTTAATATTTATACACTTGAATCATGTTGAAAATGCATTTTGAAATTCTGAAATCTTGAATTAATATGACAAGGTGCAGAGACTGTGCGACACCGCTTGTGATTCATTAGCACATACTTTACAATGTATTAGCATCAAATGCGGAAGGCTGTCATGGTCCTGGCAAGCCTGTGAGTTTCATCCTGGTTTAGTCTCAAGCACTTTAAGGTTTTGACACTGAGGTCCAGAGACAATTCCAAATGCTTCTTCCAGATCAGGAATAAATTAATTTATCCAGCAACCTGCTAGGTATAATATATGAGCCTGAGAAACATGAAACCATCCAGCATATGTTTGTCTAGCTGAGAGCAGATTTTGAGCACCAGGCTGCCATAACGGGAATGAACTGTGACAGGAACCTGGTAAATTGGAGACTGCATCTGCTGCTTTGCACCTGGCTTGTGTCTTCCTCACAAAGTGAGTCTGCAAATGATTAACAGTCCCAACGACTCATATCATTTTGAAACAGAGCCTGGATAACCAAATGTCTCAGTGGTAAAGAATCTGCCTGCAAAGGAGGAGATGCAGGTTCGATCCCTGAGTGGGAGAAGATCCCCTGGAGAAGAAAATGGCAACTCCCTCCACTGGCACCTGAGTCATCAAGTTGTGTTCTAGGCAGCAGGTTGATGCAAGGAGTCCAAGAAGGTAGAGTGTGCACTCCACTCAGTTCCATTTTTGTCTTGTCCAAAGTGACCTCATTTGTCCACACATAGCTACAAAACAGACTGTAAAATGTATATTTGAGTGGCAGCAGTGTATCCTGCTAAAAGTCAGCATGATACTCCTTCAGTTCAGTTCAGTTCAGTCACTCAGTCGTGTCCGACTCTTTGCGACCCCATGAATCACAGCACACCAGGCCTCCCTGTCCATCATCACCTCCCAGAGTTCACTCAGACTCATGTCCATAGATTCAGTGATGCCATCCAACCATCTCATCCTCTGTCGTCCCCTTCTCCTCCTGCCCCCAATCCTTCCCAGCATCAGAGTCTTTTCCAATGAGTCAACTCTTCACATGAGGTGGCCAAAGTACTGGAGTTTCAGCTTTAGCATCATTCCTTCCGAAGAACACCCAGGACTGATCTCATTCAGAATGGACTGGTTGGGTCTCCTTGCACTCCAAGGGACTCTCAAGAGTCTTCTCCAACACCACAGTTCAAAAGCATCAATTCTTCGGTGCTCAGCTTTCTTCACAGTCCAACTCTCGTCTCCATACATGACCACTGGAAAAATCAAAGCCTTGACTAGACGGACCTTTGTTGGCATAGTAATGTCTCTGCTTTTGAATATGCTGTCTAGGTTGGTCATAACTTTTCTTCCAAAGAGTAAGCATCTTTTAATTTCATGGCTGCAATCACCATCTGCAGTGATTTTGGAGCCCCCAAAAATAAAGTCTGACACTGTTTCCACTGTTTCCCCATCTATTTCCTATGAAGTGATGGGACCGGATGCCATGATCTTCGTTTTCTGAATATTGAGCTTTAAGCCAACTTTTTCACTCTCCTCTTTCACTTTCATCAAGAGGCTTTTTAGTTCCTCTTCACTTTCTGCCATAAAGGTGGTGTCATCTGCATATCTGAGGTTATTGATATTTCTCCCAGCAATCTTGATTCCAGCTTTTACTTCTTCCAGCCCAGCGTTTCTCATGATGTACTCTGCTAGAATGGGATAAAAAGTGCTTTGGGAAACGACTTGTAGTGCTGACCCAGGCCTCTAGGGGGTGTAGCAATGTGACAGGGACGGAGCTGAGTGCAGACTCCTGTCATTGCTAAAGGGAGTAAGCAAGAACAGGTTGACTTGTGCAAGCAACAATGATCACAACGACAAGCCCACACTCATGCATTCACTAGTACATTTGCTTTTTCCATAAAGATCTGTACACGTGCACATGTGTGTACATACATGTACACACACATACTTACATGCACACACTACACAATGGATCAAAAATATTGTACACAGTTCCAAGTAGGTTGGTCACAGAGATTAATAATAAACATGAAGCAATCCTGTCAATTCCAAAATCCAGATGATTCAGCTTTCTTTTTAATAATAGTAAAACCAGAAACAGCTTCAGAAATAGTTTTTAGCATAAACTCCAGACTGTATTCCTTACAAAGGTTTTCAAGACCAAGGGAACACTGAATATTCTACTATGCCAAAGGGTTTTGAGGGGTTTGGAAATTTTTAAGAGCTAAGATTTCAATATTTGAGGTAATAGCCAACTAAGGATAGCCATTAAATCACTGTTTTAGACACTGTGTGTATCTGTCAGTCAGAGACTGGTTTTCAGACTCCCAAGAGAACAGGTCATTAAAATAAATAGTCCAGTGGGTTCTTAGCATCAGCAAAGAACTAACTTATGAAATCTATGACACCATTAAATTTCCATCTGCTCCAGGAGTTGTTGATGATACACTTGAGGTTTTTGCTGTTTTTCAGTTCCTAAGTCGCGTCCAAATCATTCTGCAGCTCTGTGGACTGTAGCCCACCCAGCTCTTCTGTCCATGAGATTTCCCAAGCAAGAACATACTCCACTGGTCCCATGAGGCCTATGCCGCTAGGAAGTACTCTCCTCACTTTAAATACATGCTCAGATGTGTCTGACTCTTTGTGACCCCATGGACTATAACTCGCCAGGCTCCTCTGCCCATGGGATTTCCCAGACAAAAGAATGCGGGAGCGGGTTGCCATTTCCTACTCCAGGGGATCTTCCTGACCCAGGGACTGAACCCTCATCTCTTACATCTCCTGCATTGGTGGGTGTTTTGCTTACCAGTAGTGCCACCTGCAGAGCCGAGACGAGCAACCCCACGTTCAAGCAGCAGTGGCTGCACGGACGCAGGAGGGCCTAGAGGTCACATTCAAGGTTCACATTCAAGGTCAGGAGGGGTGGTGGTGAGGAGATACTCCTCGTCCAAGGTAAGAGAAATCAAAGTAAGATGGTAGGTGTTGCAAGAGGGCATCTGAGGGCAGACACACTGAAACCATATTCACAGAAAACTAGTCAATCTAATCACACTAGGACCACAGCCTTGTCTAACTCCATGAAACTAAGCCATGCACTGTGGGGCACCCAAGATGGGCGGGTGATGGTGGAGAGGTCAGACAGAATGTGGTCCACTGGAGAAGGGAATGGCAAAACACTTCAGTATTCTTGCCTTGAGAACCCCATGAACAGTATGAAAAGGCAAAATGATAGGATACTGAAAGAGGAACTCCCCAGGTCAGTAGGTGCCCAATATGCTACTGGAGATCAGAGGAGTAATAACTCCAGAAAGAATGAAGGGATGGAGCCAAAGCAAAAACAATACCCAGCTGTGGATGTGACTGGTGATAGAAGCAAGATCCAATGCTGTAAAGAGCAATATTGCATACGAACCTGGAATATCAGGTCCATGAATCAAGGCAAATTGGAAGTGGTCAAACAAGAGATGGCAAGTGTGAACGTTGACATTCTAGGAATCAGCGAACTAAAATGGACTGGAATGGGTGAATTTAACTCAGATGACCATTATATCTACTACTGTGGGCAGGAATCCCTCAGAAGAAATGGAGTAGCCATCATGGTCAACAAAAGAATCTGAAATGCAGTACTTGGATGCAATCTCAAAAACGACAGAATGATCTCTGTTCATTTCCAAGGCAAACCATTCAGTATCACAGTAATCCAAGTCTATGTCCCAACCAGTAATGCTAAAGAAGCTGAGGTTGAATGGTTCTATGAGGACCTACAAGACCTTTTAGAAAGAACATCTGAAAAAGATGTCCTTTTCATTATAGGGGACTGGAATGCAAAAGTAGGAAGTCAAGAAACACCTGGAGTAACCAGCAAATTGGGCCTTGGAATACAAAATGAAGCAGGGCAAAGGCTAATAGAGTTTTGCCAAGAAAACACACTGGTCATAGCAAACACACTCTTCCCAGAACACAAGAGAAGACTCTACATATGGACATCAGCAGATGGTCAACATTGAAATCAGATTGATTATATTCTTTGCAGCCAAAGATGGAGAAGCTCTATACAATCTGCAAAAACAAGACCAGGAGCTGACTGTGGCTCAGATCATGAACTCCTTATTGCCAAATTCAGACTCAAATTGAAGAAAGTAGGGAAAGCTACTAGACCATTCAGGTATGACCTAAATAAAATCCCTTATGATTATACAGTGGAAGTGAGAAATAGATTTAAGGGACTAGATCTGATAGATAGAGTGCCTGATGAACTATGGACAGAAGTTCCTGACATTGTACAGGAGACGGAGATCAAGACCATCTCCATGGAAAATAAATGCAAAAAAGCAAAATGGCTGTCTGGGGAGACCTTACAAATAGCTGTGAAAAGAAGAGAAGTGAAAAGCAAAGGAGAAAAGGGAAGATATAAGCATCTGAATGCAGAGGTCCAAAGTATAGCAAGAAGAGATAAGAAAGCCCTTCTCAGTGATCAATGCAAAGAAATAGAGGAAAACAATAGAATGGGAAAGACTAGAGATCTCTTCAAGAAAATTAGAGATATTAAGGGAAAATTTCATGCAAAGATGGGCTCGATAAAGAACAGAAATGGTACGGACCTAACAGAAGCAGAAGATATTAAGAAGAGGTGGCAAGAATACACGGAAGAACTGTACAAAAAAGATCTTCACAACCAAGATAATCACGATGGTGTGATCACTCACCTGGAGCCAGACATCCTGAAATGTGAAGTCAAGTAGGCCTTAGAAAGCATCACTACGAACAAAACTAGAGGAGGTGATGGAATTCCAGTTGAGCTATTTCAAATCCTGAAAGATGATGCTCTGAAAGTGCTACACTCAATATGCCAGCAAATTTGGAAAACTCAGCAGGGGCCACAAGACTGGAAAAGGTCAGTTTTCATTCCAATCCCAAAGAAAGGCAATGCCAAAGAATGCTCAAACTACCGCACACTTGCACTCATCTCACAGGCTAGTAAAGTAATGCTCAAAATTCTCCAAGCCAAGCTTCAGCAATACATGAATCGTGAACTTCCAGATGTTCAGCTGGTTTTAGAGAAGGCAGAGAAACCAGAGATCAAATTGCCAACATCTGCTGGATCATCGAAAAAGCAAGAGAGTTCCAGAAAAACATCTATTTCTGCTTTATTAACTATGCCAAGGCCTTTGACTGTATGGATCACAAACAACTGTGGAAAATTCTGAAAGAGATGGGAATACCAGACCACCTGACCTGCCTCCTGAGAAACCTATATGCAGGTCAGGAGGCAACACTTAGAACTGGACATGGAACAGCAGACTGGTTCCAATAGGAAAAGGAGTATGTCAAGGCTGTATATTGTCACCCTGCTTATTTAACTTCTATGCAGAGTACATCACGAGAAACGCTGCACTAGAAGAAACACAAGCTGGAATCAAGATTGCTGGGAGAAATTCAATAACCTCAGATATGCAGATGACACCACCCTTATGGCAGAAAGTGAAGAGGATCTGAAAAGCCTCTTGAGGAAAGTAAAAGAGGAGAGTGAAAAAGTTGGCTTAAAGCTCAACATTTAGAAAATGAAGATCATGGCATCCGGTCCCATCACTTCATGGGAAATAGATGGGGAAACAGTGGGAACAGTGTCAGACTTTATTTTTGGGGGCTCCAAAATCACTGCAGATGGTGATTGCAGCCATGAAATTAAAAGATGCTTACTCTTTGGAAGAAAAGTTATGACCAACCTAGACAGCATATTCAAAAGCAGAGACATTACTATGCCAACAAAGGTCTGTCTAGTCAAGGCTTTGATTTTTCCATTGGTCATGTATGGATGCGAGTGTTGGACTGTGAAGAAATCTGAGAGCTGAAGAACTGATGCTTTTGAACTGTGGTGTTGGAGAAGACTCTTGAGAGTCCCTTGGACTGCAAGGAGATCTAACCAGTCCATTCTGAAGGAGATCAGCCCTGGGATTTCTTTGGAAGGAATGATGCTAAAGCTGAAGCTCCAGTACTTTGGCCACCTCATGTGAAGTGTTGACTCACTGGAAAAGAATTTGATGATGGGAGGGATTGGGGGCAGGAGCAAAATGGGACGACAGAGGATGACATGGCTGGATGGCATCACTGACTCAATGGACGAGTTTGAGTGAACTCCGGAGTTGGTGATGGACAGGGAGGCCTGGCGTGCTGGGATTCATGGGGTCGCAAAGAGTCGGACACGACTGAGCAACTGAACTGAACTGAGTGCCACCTGGGAATCCCATTCCATTTTAAGTAATCTAATCCCTATTGCTAGTTGCCTAGATTACAAATCATCAATGCTTTAAAAGTCATATTAGAATTTTATAGCCTACTGTTTATTTTTTAATGCTTTATCTTTTTCATCTTGAGTATTTTGGGGGTAAAAATGGAGTAGGAGTATAAATAAGCACACTTTGTATTTAATTACCAGTCCATTCTGAAGGAGATCAACACTGGGATTTCTTTGGAAGGACTGATGCTGAAGCTGAAACTCCAGTACTTTGGCCACCTCATGCAAAGAGTTGACTCATTGGAAAAGACTCTGATGCTGGGAAGGATTGGGGGCAGGAGGAGAAGGGGAAGACCCAGGATGAGATGGCTGGATGTCATCACAGACTCAATGGACGTGAGTCTGAGTGAACTCCGGGAGATGGTGATGGACACGGAGGCCTGGCGTGCTGTGATTCATGGGGTCGCAAGAGTCGGACACGACTGAGCGATTGAACTGAACTGATAATGGCTACTGAGTGTTTAGCATCTTATAGTGGCAACTTCGCTCTGCCAAGCACGGTGGTATGTACTTTCCATGCTTTGTCCTATTTAATTATTTTTTTGCCATAACCCATTTGTTTGTATTGTGTTCAAACTCCTTTAGTTGTAAATGATAGGAACAGAGTCAAATTAGTTTAAGCAAAAGAAATTTCCTGGCTCAATCAGCCAAGAGATCTGAAGGTGGTGGTTCAGCTGGATCTGGGGCTCTAACGTGCCATCAAGGTGCTATTTCCACCCCATCTGTAACCTCATCTTTGTCCCTGTCCTTACCTCCCACTCTGACCCTATCCCTACTGCCACTGTGTTCCCACCCCCAACACTACTCCTCTCCTCACTTGTGTCTCTATACTCACCTCTATCTTGATCCTTATTTATCTTCCTGTCCTACCTCTGAGCTCCCCAGGTGGCACAGCGGTAAAGACTCTGCCTGCCAATGCAGAAGACATGAATTCCCTGGGTTGGGAAGATCTCCTAGAGGAGGAAATGGCCACCCACTCCAGTATTCCTGCCTAGAAGGTTCCATGGACAGAGGCGTCTGGCCGGCTGCAGCCCACGAGGTCACAATGAGTTGGGCAGGAATGGGCGTGCACACACGCCCCATCCTTTTCTCTAGCTCTCTCTCCAGAAGCCTCTCTTTCTAGAGCAATCATGGTGGGCACTGAAGACTTCCTGTCTTCCCCACATTGAGTCTATCGATGTGGGGAAGACAGGAAGGATCTTCCCCACAGCTTTTTGGATAAACTCCCAGGGAGTTTTCTGATTGGTTGCCTTGGATGTTATGCCTCTCCTGATGTTGGGATTGGTTAGTGAAATGGGTAATGTGGTTGGCCACACCTAGGTCATATCCTCCCATGTAAATCGGGCAGAATGGATTCAGCCTTTATTGAACTAACCACATGGAGTGAGTGTCCCTTCAGGAGAGAAGGGTTCCAAAAGAAGGGGGGAAATGCCTGGTAGGCAAAAACGGAGGTTTCTCTTCTCTCCTTCAGTTCAGTTCAGTCGCTAGGTCGTGTCCGACTCTTTGCGACCCCATGAATTGCAGCACGCCAGGCCTCCCTGTCCATCACCATCCCCGGAGTTCACTCAGACTCAGGTCCATCGAGTATGTGATGCCATCCAGCCATCTCATCCTCTGTCGTCCCCTTCTCCCCCTGCCCCCAATCCCTCCCAGCATCACAGTCTTCTCCAATAAGTCAACACTTCGCATGAGGTGGCCAAAGTACTGGAGCTTCAGCTTTAGCATCATTCCTTCCAAAGAAATCCCAGGGCTGATCTCCTTCAGAATGGACTGGTTGGATCTCCTTGCAGTCCAAGGGACTCTCAAGAGTCTTCTCCAACACCACAGTTCAAAAGCAAAAATTCTTCAGGGCTCAGCCTTCTTCACAGTCCAACTCTCACATCCATAGATGACTATTGGAAAAACCATAGCCTTGACTAGACGGACCTTAGTCAGCAAAGAAATGTCTCTGCTTTTGAATATGCTATCTAGGTTGGTCATAACTTTTCTTCCAAGGAGTAAGCATCTTTTAATCTCATGGCTGCAATCACCATCTGCAGTGATTTTGGAGCCCAAATAAATAAAGTCTGACACTGTTCCCACTATTTCCCCATCTATTTCCCATGAAGTGATGGGACCGGATGCCATGATCTTAGTTTTCTGAATGTTGAGCTTTAACCCAACTTTTTCACTCTCCTCTTTCACTTTCATCAAGAGGCTTTTTAGATCCTCTTCACTTTCTGCCATAAGGGTGGTGTCATCTGCATATCTGAGGTTATTGATATTTCTCCCGGCAATCTTGATTCCAGCTTGTGTTTCTTCCAGTCCAGCATTTCTCATGATGTACTCTGCATGTAAGATAAATAAGCAGGGTGACAATATACAGCCTTGACGTACTCCTTTTCCTGTTTGGAACCAGTCTGTTGTTCCATGTCCGGTTCTAACTGTTACTTCCTAACCTGCATACAGATTTCTCAAGAGGTAGGTCAGGTGGTCTGGTATTCCCATCTCTTTCAGAATTTTCCACAGTTTATTGTGATCTACACAGTCAAAGGCTTTGGCATAGTCAATAAAGCAGAAATAGATATTTCTCTGGAACTCTCTTGCTTTTTTGATGATCCAGCGGATGTTGGCAATTTGATCTCTGGTTCCTCTGCCTTTTCTAAAACCAGCTTGAACGTCAGGGAGTTCACAGTTCACATATTGCTGAAGCTTGGCTTGGAGAATTTTGAACATTGCTTTACTAGCATGTGAGATGAGTGCAAGTGTGAGATAGTTTGAGCATTCTTTGGCATTTCCTTTCTTTGGGACTGGAATGAAAACTGACCTTTTCCAGTCTTGTGGCCCCTGCTGAGTTTTCCAAATTTGCTGGCATATTGAGTGCAGCACTTTCAGAGCATCATCTTTCAGGATTTGAAATAGCTCAACTGGAATTCCATCACCTCCACTAGCTTTGTTCGTAGTGATGCTTTTTAAGGCCCACTTGACTTCACCTTCCAAGATGCCTGGCTCTAGATTAGTGATCACATGATCATGATTATGTGGGTCGTGAAGATCTTTTTTGTACAGTTCTTCCGTGTATTCTTGCCACCTCTTCTTAATATCTTCTGCTTCTGTTAGGTCCATACCATTTCTGTCCTTTATCGAGCCCATCCTTGCATGAAATGTTCCCTTGGTATCTCTAATTTTCTTGAAGAGATCTCTAGTCTTTCCCATTCTGTTCTTTTCCTCTATTTCTTTGCATTGATTGCTGAGGAGGGCTTTCTTATCTCTTCTTGCTATTCTTTGAAACTCTGCATTCAGATGCTTATATCTTTCCTTTTCTCCTTTGCTTTTCACTTCTCTTCTTTTCACAGCTATTTGTAAGGCCTCCCCAGACAGCCGTTTTGCTTTTTTGCATTTCTTTTCCACAGGGATGGTCTTGATCCCTGTCTCTGGTACAATGTCACGAACCTCATTCCATAGTTCATCAGGCACTCTATCTATCAGATCTAGTCCCTTAAATCTATTTCTCACTTCCACTGTATAATCATAAGGGATTTGATTTAGGTCATACCTGAATGGTCTAGTGGTTTTCCCTACTTTCTTCAATTTCAGTCTGAATTTGGTAATAAGGAGTTCATGATCTGAGCCACAGTCAGCTCCTGGTCTTGTTTTTGTTGACTGTATAGAGCTTCTCCATCTTTGGCTGCAAAGAATATAATCAGTCTGATTTCAATGTTGACCATCTGCTGATGTCCGTGTGTAGAGTCTTCTCTTGTGTTGTTGGAAGAGTGTGTTTGCTATGACCAGTGCATTTTCTTGGCAAAACTCTATTAGTCTTTGCCCTGCTAAGCAAATTGAGCTCAGGGAGATTACTTCATTTTCCTACAGACGCATGGGAAGTAATAGAACTGGGATTTAAATCCAGTTCTGTCTGACTCTAGAGTCTTTGCCTTCTGACCACTCTGCTGAATTATGTTCCTTTATACAGTAATGAAACATAAACACTAGACCTTCAAAATTTAACAGATGATAAATCAGAAATGAAGAAAAGTAGTTAATTTGCCCAAATTTGTGAGATACAGCTAAGGCTGTGACTTGATTGCACATCCTCCATGCCCTACCAAACCAAGTCTCCTTATCAAAAAAGGATACTATTCCGTTCCACACATTGTCTCCAAACAACTAAAAACATATATGAGTCACTTTCTGCCTTGAGGGAGTTTAGTTTTCATTTCTCTTGAAGCTTTGTTCTTTCTGTAGATAATTCTAATAAAAGATACTTTATACTCAGCTTCTCACTAAACTCACCTTTTTCTCACTAAATGTAATTATAGCAACCTTAAAACTACTCAAAGGGATTCCTGTGTGAACTCTACTTGTCTTGAACTCTGAAAAGAAGAGACATTACTTTGCCAACAAAGGTCTATTGAGTCAAAGCTATGGTTTTTCCAGCAGTCATGTATGGATGTGAGAGGTGGACTATAAAGAAAGCTGAGCACTGAACAATTGATGCTTTTGAACTGTGGTTTTGAAGAAGACTCCTGAGAGTCCCTTGGACTGCAAGGAGATCCAATCAGTCGATCCTCAGTCAGTTCAGGCACTCAGTTGTGTCCAGTTCTTTGTGACCCCATGAATCGCAGCACACCAGGCCTCCCTGTCCATCATCAACTCCCGGAGTTTACCCAAACGCATGTCCATTGATTCGGTGATGTCATCCAGCCATCTCATTCTCTGTCATCCCCTTCTCCTCCTGCCCTCAGTCCCTCGCAGCATCAGAGTCTTTTCCAATGAGTCAACTCTTTGCATGAGGTGGCCAAAGTACTGGAGTTTCAGCCTCAGCATCAGTCCTTCCAATGAACACTCAGGATTGGTCTTCTTTAGGATGGACTGGTTGGATCTCTTTGCAGTCCAAGAGACTCTCAAGTCTCTTCTCCAACACCACAGTTCAAAAGCATGAATTCTTTGGTGCTCAGCTTTCTGCACAGTCCAACTCTCACATCCATACATGACTACTAGAAAAACCATAGCCTTGACTAGATGGACCTTTGTTGGCAAAGTAATGTCTCTGCTTTTGAATATGCCATCTAGGTTGGTCATAACTTTCCTTCCAAGGAGTAAGAGTCTTTTAATTTCATGGCTGCAGTCACCATCTGCAGTGATTTTTGGAGCCCAGAAAAATGAAGTCTGACACGGTTTCCACTGTTTCCCCTTCTATTTCCCATGCAGTGATGGGACCGGATGCCATGATCTTCGTTTTCTGAATGTTGAGCTTTCAGCCAACTTTTTCACTCTTCTCTTTCACTTTCATCAGAGGCTTTTTAGTTCCTCTTCACTTACTGCTATAAGGGTAGTGTCATCTGCATATTTGAGGTTACTGATATTTCTCCCTGCAATCTTGATTCCAGCTTGTGCTTCTTCCAGCCCAGTGTTTCTCATGATGTACTCTGCATATAATTTAAATAAGCTGGGTGACAATATACAGCCTTGATGTACTCCTTTTCCTATTTGGAACCAGTCTGTTGTTCCATGTCCAGTTCTAACTGTTGCTTCCTGACCTGCATATAAGTTTCTCAGGAGACAGGTCAGGTGGTCTGGTATTCCCATCTGTCTCAGAATTGTGATCTACATAGTTAAAGGCTTTGGCATAGTCAATAAAGCAGAAATAGATGTTTTTCTTGAACTCTCTTGCTTTCTCCATGATCCAGCAGATGTTGGCAATTTGATCTCTGGTTCCTCTGCCTTTTCTCAAACCAGCTTGAACATCTGGAATTTCATGGTTCACATACTGCTGAAGCCTGGCTTGGAGAATTTTGAGCATTGCTTTACTAGCATGTGAGATGAGTACAATTGTGTGGTAGTTTGAGCATTCTTTGGCATTGCCTTTCTTTGGGATTGGAATGAAAACTGACCTTTTCCAGTCCTGTGGCCACTGCTGAGTTTTCCAAATTTGCTGGCATACTGAGTGCAGCACTTTCACAGCATCATCTTTCAGGATTTGAAATAACTCAACTGGAATTCCATCATCTCCACTAGCTTTGTTTGTAGTGATGCTTTCTAAGGCTCACTTGACTTCACATTCCAGGATGTCTGGCTGTAGGTGAGTGATCACACCATCGTGATTATCTGGGTCGTGAAGGCCTTTTTTGTACAGCTCTTCTATGTATTCTTGCCACCTCTTCTTAATATCTTCTGCTTCTCTTAGGTCCCTACCTTTTCTGTCCTTTATTGAGCCCATCTTTGCATGAAATGTTCCCTTGGTATCTCTAATTTTCTTGAAGAGATCTCTCTAGTCTTTCCCATTCTGTTTCTCTCTTTTTTTGCATTGATAGCTGGGGAAGGCTTTCTTATCTCTCCTTGCTATTCTTTGGAACCCTGCACTCAGATGCTTATCTTTCCTTTTCTCCTTTGCTTCTCTTCTTTTCACAGCTATTTGTAAAGCCTCCTCAGACAGCCATTTTGCTTTTTTGCATTTCTTTTCCATGGGGATGCTCTTGAGCCCAGTCTCCTGTACAAATTCACGAACCTCATTCCATAGTTCATCAGGCGCTCTATCAGATCTAGCCCCTTAAATCTATTTGTCACTTCCACTGTATAATCATAAGGGGTTTTATTTAGGTCATACATGCATGGCCTAGTGGTTCTCCCTACTTTGTTCAATTTCAGTCTGAATTTGGCAATAAGGAGTTCATGATCTGAGCCACAGTCAGTTCCTGGTCTTGTTTTTGCTGACTGTATAGAGCTTCTCCATCTTTGGCTGCAAAGAATATAATCAATCTGATTTCGGTGTTGACCATCTGATGATGTCCATGTGTAGAGTCTTCTCTTGTGTTGTTGGAAGAGGGTGTTTGCTATGACCAATGCATTCTCTTGGCAAAACTCTGTTAGCCTTTGCCCTGCTCCATTCCATACTCCAAGGCCAAATTTGCTGGTTACTCCAGGTGTTTCTTGACTTCCTACTTTTGCATTCCAGTCCCCTATAATGAAAGGACATCTTTTTTAGGTGTTTGTTCTAAAAGGTCTTGTAGGTCTTCATAGAACCATTCAACTTCAGCTTCTTCAGCGTTACTGGTTGGGGCATAGACTTGGATTACTGTGATATTGAATGGTTTGTCACAGAAACACAGATATCATTCTGTCTTTTTTGAGACTGCATGCAAGTACCGCATTTCGGACTCTTTTGTTGACCATGATGGCTACTCCATTTCTTCTAAGGGATTCCTGCCCACAGTAGTAGCTATAATGGTCATCTGAGTTAAATTCACCCATTCCAGTCCATTTTAGTTCGCTGATTCCTAGAATGTCAACGTTCACACTTGCCATCTCTTGTTTGACCACTTCCAATTTGCCTTGATTCATGGACTTGACATTCCAGGTTCCTATGCAATATTGCTCTTTACAGCATTGGATCTTGCTTCTATCACCAGTCACATCCACAGCTGGGTATTGTTTTTGCTTTGGCTCCATCCCTTCATTCTTTCTGGAGTTATTTCTCTGCTGATCTCCAGTAGCATATTGGGCACTTACTGACCTGGGGAGTTCCTTTTTCAGTCCTATCATTTTGCCTTTTCATACTGTTCATGGGGTTCTCAAGGCAAGCATACTGAAACAGTTTGCCATTCCCTTCTCCAGTGGACCACATTCTGTCAGACCTCTCCACCATGACCCTCCCGTCTTGGGTGCCCCACACAGCATGGCTTAGTTTCATGGAGTTAGACAAGGCTGTGGTCCTAGTGTGATTAGATTGACTAGTTTTCTGTGATTATGGTTTCAGTGTGTCTGCCTTCAGATGCCCTCTCACAACACCTACCATCTTACTTGGGTTTCTCTTACCTTGGACGTGAGGTATCTCTTCACGGCTGCTCCAGCAAAGCGCAGCCGCTGACCCTTACCTTGGATGAGTCGCCCCTCCTGATCTTGATCATGGTGTAGCTCCTCTTGGCCCTCCTGAGCCCATGCAGCCACCACTCTTTGGATGTGGGGTTGCTCTTCTAGCCACCGCACCTGACCTCAGACATGGGGTAGCTACTCTCAGCCACCGCCAAGATCATCCTAAAGGAAATCAGTTCTGAATATTAATTGAAAGGATTGATTCTGAAGCTGAAACTCCTAGGAAGAACTGACTCAAATGAAAAGACCCTGATGCTGAGAAAGATTGAAGGCAGGAGGAGAAAGGGATGACAGAGGAGGAGATGGACATGAGTTTGAGTAAGCTCCGTGAGTTGGTTATGGACAGGGAAGCCTGGTATGCTGCAGTCTATGGGGCTTCAAAGAGTCAGACATGACTGAGCAACTGAACTGAACTGATATATATATGAAAAGATATATGCACCCCTGTATTTATTGCAGGGCTTCCCTGAAGTGGCTCAGTGGTAAAGAATCAGTCTGCCAATGCAGGAGTCATAGGTTTGATCCCTGGGTCAGGAAAATCTCCTGGAGAAGGAAATGGCAACCCACTCCAGTGTTCTTGCCTGGGAAATTACATGGACGGAGGAGCCTGGTGAGCAGCAGCCCATGGTTTCACAAAAGTGTTGGACATGACTCGGTGACTAAATGACAGTATTCACCGCAGCATTATTTACAAGAGCCAAGATATGGAAGCAACTGAAATGCCCATGGATAGATGAACAGACAAAGAAACCTTACACACACACATACATATACAATTGACTATTTCTCAGCAGGAAGAAAAGAATAAAATTTTTCCATTTGTGACAACATAGAGGCAATTAGAGGTATTATGCTAAGTGTAGTGAGTCAGATAAAGACAAATATTTTCTAATTTCACCTATATGTGGAATCTAAAATGCAAAACAAATGCGCAAATGAAACAGAAATGGACCTGCATATACAAAAACAAATAGGTGGTTGCCAGTAGGAAGGGATTGAAGAGCTGTTCACCCTAAAGCTCTTTCGGAAGTGATTATTTTTCATATACTTCTCTCTACATAAAGCAGTAGTACAAACTCTAGAAACTGTAGGGAGGGGTATTAGATCTCTAATTAGTTCTAACTTTTTCTACTTGCCTGAAAAGGTTGGAAATAAATCCAGTTAAACATTTTCTTTAATGCAGGAGATTTTAACAGATGCTGTGCTTGATGGATTTAAGTATGCTTCTTGAATCTTGTACTGAAACTCAAATTCATTATAGAGCAAAGAATCCTACCTCTGTAGTCATAGGAATGAAAGAAAGGAGGAAAGAAAACCATGATGAAAGAGGGACAATAAGTCCTTGCAAATGAAGGTTACAAACTGTCCAGGTAATTCTAGTATTCTCTTTTTCTATCACAAAGCATTTCTGTTCTCTTCCTTTTAATAATTCCTTTTCTGAAGGTGCTCAAACCTCATTAAATTGTCATGTTGTCATGGTAGCTTCATCTCCAAATGTGAATTAACTACATGTTGACTCAAAATGACATGGTTTTCTTATAAAATGCTACGCCACTGCTGCTAGTGAAGCGATTAAGCTCCTTTGAAAACTCTCAGGTAATAAAAGTCTATTAATCATAGTGCTATAAAATTTCAAAGTATATCTTCATGTTAATGTTCAGAAACCTAAATGACTTCTATCAGCTGTAGCAATTTCACTGGAATAATAGAGTCCTATAGTGCTGACTTGTATTCTTTAATTAAGGTATTTGTCAAGATTAGGTGTACCAGGATATAAGTTTTAAAACTGTGTACCATAAAACGTATTCTGGGTTTTGCTTTCACTCAAGTCCAGAATGCAAATTTAGGCCTATACCAGGGTTTGCTTTCACTCAAGTTCAGAACGCAAGTTTAGGCCTATACCAGACTGAGCATTTCCTCTTAGGCCAAGAATGGCAAAGAGTTTTCAGCTGAAGACCTGAGTCCAATATACATGGAAATAGGTATTGGGAAGGACTATGAGTCTGTTTCCAGGTCTAGAGGGAATGAGAGCTCTTATTAGTTAGTGATTCTCCTATAGACAGAAAAAGGAGAGGAGACACTGTGGTACAGTGCCTTTATACTCTCCAAAAGATAGTTCTTTATTGTCTTTTGCTCTCTTTTGTTTCGTTTTAATTTTTATCAAACTTATGTAGCTGTATAGCTAGAAAGTCAAATAGTCATGGTTAAAAAGCCCAAGAGGACAAAGTCTTATAATGAAAAACAGTAGTTTCCTGATCAACCCCTTGCCATCCTTGATTTTCACTCCCAGAGGGAACCATCTGAGGTTCTTTAGCTGTTCTTTAGCCTCTGTAGTTCTGAGTGTGGTTATGTAATTGCAAGCCACAGACTAACTCCAGATGTTGCTTAGCTCACAGGGATGCTAAACTTCCAGGAATGATGCTTAAACCACACAGCAGCCTGCCCTGAAGAAAGAAAGACTTTCCCCCACCACACGCTCCACAGATGCCAGTTCCACCCTGGAACTCAGTCTTGGGGCCACCCTCCCAAGCCGGCTGACTCCGCCACAGCCCTCACCAGCCAATCCTTCCTGTATGGGACCAGCTTCCTCAAGTCACACACTTCTAGGTCAAAATCTCATGTGAGTGAGTTGGCTGGCAGAGCCCAGGTCACATGTGTCTGTGCTAGCTGCAAAGAACACTGGAGGAGACTTTGAGAGTTTATTTTGGGGATACAGAGTTCATATGGAAGTAAATTCCCCAAATAAAAGAATATGCTGTTCAAAAGGACCTGCACAGCATGAAAAGAAATGGCAAATGTCAACCACAGCTTGCTTGCTTTCTTTTTTGGAAGACTAAGTCAGGAAAGATTTTTTTTTTAGATTTATTTTTTTTTTTGGCTTTGATGGATCTCTGTTGCTGCACAGGGGCTTTCTCTACACATGGTAAGTGGGGGCTTCTCACTGCAGTGGCCTCTCTCTTTGCAGAGCATGGGCTCTAGGCACATGAGCTTCATTTCCCCTTAACATGTGGAATCTTACTGCAGTAGGGATCGAACCTGTGTCCTCGGCACTGGCCGGCAGTTACTTAACCACTGAACCACCAAGGCAGCCCCTATCACAGCTTTCTAATGCACAAGTTGATTCTACTATTTATTCATTTTATATTTTAGATAATTTCTAGGCTTTCCCCACCTGTTGAAGATACATCATAATTCCCATGGACACCACTCAGACTCCTCCTTCATCTACCCATAACTTTAGTTATATCATATTTTAAAATAGATCAGTATTTGTCCACATGGACATTATTTTTATCTTAGCCAAATACGTTCTTATATTTTTCCTTATATAATGTTATGTTTTCCCTGGAATTAATAGTTAAACATTTTCATTTGGTATCTTTCTATATGTATGCACGCATGCTAAGTCACTTCAGTCATGTCCGACAGTTTGTTACCCTATGGACTGTAGCCCTGGGGGCTCCTCTGTCCCTGGGATTCTCCAGGCAAGAGTACTGGAGTGGGTTGCCATGCCCTCCCCCAGGGGATCTTCCTGACCCAGGGATCAAACCTCTGTCTCTTGCATTGGCAGGCAGTTCTTTACCACTGAGCCACCTGGGAAGCCCCACCTTCCTGTATACCTACCATGAATGCATTCTAAACTTTATTCCAAAATTGTAATTTCCTTTTTTTAATTAATTAATTTTAAAATTTTAATTGGAGGCTAATTACTTTACAATATTGTGGTGGTTTTTTGGCACACAGTGACATGAATCAGCCACAGGTGTACATGTGGCCCCCCATCCCGAACCCCCCTCCCTCCTCCCTCCCCATCCCATCCCTCAGGGTCATCCCAGTGCACCAGCTGTGAGTGCCCTGTTTCATGCATCAAACTTGGACTGGTGATCTATCCCACCTATGGTAATATACATGTTTCAATGCTATTCTCTCAAATCATCCCCCTCTCGCCTTCTCTGAGTCCAAAAGTCTGTTTTTTACATCTGTGTCTCTTTTGCTATCTTGCATATAGGGTCATCATTACCATCTTTCTAAATTCCATATATGTGTGTTAATATACTGTACTGGTGTTTTTCTTTCTGACTTACTTCACTCTGTATAATAAGCTCCAGTTTCATCTACCTCATTAGAACGTACTCAAACGTGTGCTCTTAAATAGCTGAATAATATTCCACTGTGTACATGTACCACAGCTTTCTTATCCATTCATCTGCCAATGGACATCTAGGCTGCTTCCATGTCCTGGCTATTGTAAACAGTGCTGCGATGAACATTGGGGTCCACGTGTCTCTTTCAATCCTGGTTTCCTTGGTGTGTATGCCCAGCAGTGGGATTGCTGGGTCATAAGGCAGTTCTATTTCCAGTTTTTTAAGGAATCTCCACACTGTTCTCCATAGTGGCTGTACTAGTTTGCATTCCCACCAACAGTGTAAGAGGGTTCCCTTTTCTCCACACCCTCTCCAGCATTTATTGCTTGTAGACTTTTGATAGCAGCCAGTCTGACCGGCGTGAGATGGTACCTCATTGTGGTTTTGATTCGCATTTCTCTGATAATGAGCGATGTTGAGCATCTTTTCATGTGTTTGTTAGCCATCTGTATGTCTTCTTTGGAACTGTAATTTTTTGTATCATATTTTAAAATATCTAAGAGGTCTATTTTGTTTTCTAAATGTTCTTTTTATAATGTTTATGTGCATATGTCATGGATGTAATGCAAGGATGTATTCACCCCTGAAGATAATTGCAGGGTTTTTTTTTTTTCTGCTACCTATGTTGTTTCATCTGTGCTACCTTTTTCTATTTGTTTTAGTCTCTCTGATGTTTAAAGTTTTTTCCCAAATCTCTTGTCATTTTTATTTTACTCATATTTAAGAAAGAAGCCTTAAAATTGTGAGAGAAAGAGTCAGTTTATTAAAGACTGGGCTTCACTGGAGGATAATTGAGTAGAATACAGCATTTCATTAGGTATCTCCCAAGTGGAAATAGTTTATTTTTCTCATTTTCATCTTTGGTTGATCGCTTATAATTATACCTCTTTTTCAACGTAATATGTAAAACTCAGTCCTCTTCAGTCTACTAGGCTCATTTCAAACCATCTACTATCCCTCTGTATGCATCATCAACATTTTGATCTGTAGGATTCTAGAAATCTTTATGTTTATACATACATATGCAAGATTAGCTGTTTACTTCTCCCCAAATAATCATGTTATACATATCATTGCTGTGCGTGTGTGCGTACTAGGTGTCTTCAGTTGTGTCCTACTCTTTGTGACCCTATGGACTGTAGCCCACCAGGCTCCTCTGTCCATGGGATTCTCCAGGCAAGAATATTGGAGTTACCATTTCCTCCTTTGGGGGATCTTCTTGGCCCACGGGTTGAACTCGTGTCTCCTATGTTGGCAGGTGGATTCTCTACCACTGAGCCACCTGGGAAACCCAATCTCATGAGAGACCCTGAGCCAAAGCCACCCAGTAAGTTGCTTCCTGATTCTTGATCTGCAGCAACTGTGATGGAATAAATGGTTGTGATAAGCTGCTTACGTTAAGGAGTAATTTGTTACACAGCAGTTAATAACTGATACTGATTTTGATACCTGGAAGTAGGGTGCTACCATAATAAGTACCTACAAATGTGGAAATGACTTTGAAACTGGGTAGCAGGTAAAGGCTATAGGGGCTTTGAGGAAGAGTGTCAGAAATTGTTAATAGAAGCTTGGTTGTGATAGAGAGGCTGTGGTGAGATCTTAAAGAAGAGAGGGCAAACTAGGGAAACTGGATAAAAGGAGATCCTTAATTCACGATGGCAGAAAGTTTAGTGGGCGTCCCCTGTGGTGATGTGAAAAGTAGAGAATATACCTGATGGGTCAGGTGGGCCAGCTCAGTACATGTCCAGGTGCTGACAGTGTCCCCTGGTTTCCTCTTGCTGGTGGCAATAACATGTGAGAGGTGGGATGGGGTGGGAGATGAAAGGGCAGTTCAGGAGGGAGGGGACATGTGTGTACCTGTGGCTGACTCATGTTGACGTATGGCAGGAAGCAGCACAATATTGTAAGGCAATTATCTTCCAATTAAAAAAAAATAGGATCTATTCAAACTAAAAAGCTTTGCACAGCAAAAGAAAAGAAAAGAAAAGAAACCAACAAAACAAAAAGGCAACCTAATGAATGGGAAAAGATATTTGCAAATAACATGTCCAATAAGAAGTTAATATCCAAAATATATAAAGAACTCATACAACTCAGTATCAAGAAAACAAGCAACCTGATTTTAAAAATGAGAAGACCTGAATAGACATTTTTCCAAAGAAGAAATATAGAAGGCCAACACATGAATAAATATTAAATATCAACATCCCTAATAATCAAACAAATGCAAATGAAAACCACAAGGATAGCTCACCTAAAACCCATCAGAACGGCTATTGTGAAAGATAACTAGTGTTGGTGCGGATATGGAGAAAAGGGAACCAGTTTATGCTGTGTGTTTTCACTAATATGTGGAATCTAATAAAAGAAACAAAGAAATATAACAAAACAGAAACAGGCTCACAGATACAGAGAAGAAACTTGTGATTACCAACGGAAGATGGGTGGGAGAGGGCCAAAAAAGGTAAATGGGATTAAGAGGTACAAACTGCCAGCTATAAAATAAATAAGTCATAGGATGTTGTGAAGAGAACAGGGAATATAGTCAATATTTTATAACAAATTTGTATGGTTTTATAATCTATAAAAATATTGAATTAGTATTATCACTATGCTGCTAAGTCACTTCAGTCATGTCCAACTCTGTGTGACCCCAGAGAAGGCAGCCCACCAGGCTTCCCCGTCCCTGGGAATCTCCAGGCAAGAACACTGGAGTGGGTTGCCATTTCCTTCTCCAATGCATGAAAGTAAAAAGTGAAAGTGAAGTTGCTCAGTCATGTCTGACTCTTAGTGACCCCATGGACTGCAGCCTACCAGGCTCCCCCGTCCATGGATTTTCCAGGCAAGAGTACTGGAGTGGGGTGCCATTGCCTTATCACTATGTTGTACACCTAAAACTAATGTAAGTCAGTAATACTTCAATAAATTAAGAAAAACGGGGGGGGGGGGCGGGGGGGAATGAGAGGAAAGAGATAAACCAAAGGAAGGATTGTTAAATATGAAGAAGCCAGGATTGGGTGGTTTAAAAAATTTCCAATTTTTCCAGATGGCACATAAAACAAGAAACAGATTTGCAGCAAAGATCAATTCCAGGCCACTGGCAAGAAAGCCAGGTCTAGAGATAAGGCCAAGTATAGCTGTAAAATACCATATGCCCTCAGAAAGAGCTAAGATGGGGCCTCAGAGAACTGCTCAAACAACAGCGCTTTAAAGAAACTTAGGATACTGTCCCATAGCTCAGCAGAAGCTCGAGGTAGAGAAGAATTTACCTTGAAGAGATTTCTGGGTATGGCTTTTCCCTAATGAAGTGAACCCTGATAAAATTCATAGAAGGCCCACAAAGTTTCTGAAAGTAATTATAATTATAGAAATAACAGCAACTGAAGGAAATAGATAGTACACAATGAAAACAGGCATCTGGAATTACTAAATTTTACTGGGAAAACTACACAGTTCTAAAATAGGTTCACTTTTAAGAGAAAGAAAGAATGAATCAGAAAAGAAAAAAGAATGAATCACAAAAGGAGACCAAGAACCCAGAGGTGGGTGGAAGCCAAGAGCGATGGAAAATCATTCCCGAGCAGGAGTAGGAATGTATTTGAATCAAGAAACCTAACATGTAGCTGAATGGATTCAGAATTGCTATAGAACAGTGACTACTTTGGGCATTCCATTTTTCCTCTTTTAGAATGTCTAGAGTGGTTATCCTGTGCCTGTCCCCTATACACGTGCGTGTGTGTGTGTGTATGTGGTTGGCCAAAAAGTTCATACTTAAGGAATGACACCTGAGAAGTTGAAGCCTCACCTGGATCTGATTAAGTTGATATGTTTTTGGGCTTTAAGCTGATGCTGTAAATGGTTGAAACAGGGTTGGTGGGGGAGTGTTGAAAGGGAATGAGCATATTTTCGATGTGAAAGTATTTTTAATCTGTAGCCAGAAAACAAGTTAAACAGTTGTAAAAATAAGTCTAAAAATCATCCAACACCCTTCCCTCCAAAAATCCACTAACAAGCCTAATTCACTTTCCCTTGAGCTTAGACTGGATTTGGTAACTCGGCACTAAGGAATAGAATGATATAGAAGCCATGATGTGTGATCTCCAAGACTAGTTCATAAAAGGCACTGCAGCTTCCTTCTTGCTCTCTTTTAGACCATTTTCCCTGAGCAAAGCCAGCCTCCATGCCACGAGGATGCTCAAGCAAGTCCCAGGAAAGGTCGTATAGTCCATGTAGAGACTGACTGAGATTCTCTGCCAATAAACATAAGTGAGTCATCTTGGAAGCAGAGGAGTTCAGTCAAGCTTTCAAAGACTCCAGTCCTGGTCAACATCTTGACTGTAATTTTCTGAGAAACCCTGAGCCAAAACTGCCCAACTAAGCCAAAAACCAAATTCATGACCCTTAAAGAAATGTGAGATAATAGATATTTGTTATTTTCAGGTAATAATTTGGGGGATAATTTGTTACATGGCAATATATACCTAATACAGGCATAAGCTATTCTGTTGCTTCCCCCTACCCTTTTTGCTATTATAAACAATGCTACAACAAAATCTCTTTGTGTGTATATCCTTATGTCCTCATGATATTATTTTTGTAGGATAAATACTAAATATTGGAACTTCAGGCTTGTACATTTTAAATTTAGGTAGATTTTATCAAATTGGCTCCCCAAATAATTGCAATAATTTATACCCAGTGTATGAGAGTTCTCTTTATCTTTTCCAATTCTGTTATTAGTCTTTCTAATTTTTCTCAATCTTTTGGATAGTTTTATTAACTTGTATTCTTTTTTGGTGAGGATGAGCATCTTTCTGTATACTTATTATTTGGAAAAAGCACCTTTCTTATTTCAGATGAATTTTTCTTTGCATGCTCCTATCCCTTGATCTGTCTTCTTCCACAATACCTGGCACACAGTTTACACTACATAGATGTGCTGTTTTTAAATGGATGGTTGATGGAACAGTAAATGAAACTCTGATGCAGTCTTTTTTAACCCCATGGGACTGACTTTTAATTGGGAAAAATTATCTTAGCAACCAATTAATTTATTGTTCCCTTTACCTTTATCAATATTTAATTATCATTCAAGTGTTCTCTAAGCTCTTTATTTTAACTTGTTCAAGCTAATTTGCCTCTAAAAATATACTTTTCCACTCTGAATATTTAAAACTTAGCAGGATAGTTATATAACAATAATATTATTAAAATAGAAACAACAATATAATGATGCTGATTCCAATATTTTTGGTACCTACTGAGTGACAGCCCTGTAACTATTGTTATTTACCACTACAGAAATGGGGAAACTAACATTCAAATGAGATTAAATACGTCAGCTATGGTCATACAGCTATTAAATGAGTTGGGATTCAAACTCTTGTCTGTCTGAATTCAAAGTCAATCTTCTTTCTAAACTCTCAGCTGAATTTCTCAGATATAAAATCATTTGTATAGTTGTATTCTCATATTGTATGTCCAAAGATAAAGGAGGGCTGAAGAAAAGAATTCCACAATTTTAAATGATGAACACTGAAATTATACTTTTCCCTTCCTGAAGGGGAAAATTCTCTTTTAAGAACAATGAATTTTTCTTTTCTTCATTGTTAACAAACTAATTCAGCCATTAATGGGTAAGTGACTTCAGTTCAGTTCAGTTCAGTCGCTCAGTCGTGTCCAACTCTTTGCCACCCAATGAATCGCAGCACGCCAGGCCTCCCTGTCCATCACCAACTCCCAGAGTTCACTCAAACTCATGTCCATCGAGTCAGTGATGCCATCCAGCCATCTCATCCTCTGTCGTCCCCTTCTCCTCCTGCCCCCAATTCCTCCCAGCATCAGAGTCCTTTCCAATGAGTCAACTCTTTGCATGAGGTGGCCAAAGTACTGGAGTTTCAGCTTTAGCATCATTTCTTCCAAAGAATACCCAGGGCTGATCTCCTTCAGAATGGACTGGTTGGATCTCCTTGCAGTCCAAGGGACTCTCAAGAGTCTTCTCCAACACCACAGTTCAAAAGCATCAACTCTTCGGCACTCAGCTTTCTTCACAGTCCAACTCTCACATCCATACATGACCACTGGAAAAACCATAGCCTTGACTAGATGGACCTTTGTTGGCAAAGTAATGTCTCTGCTTTTGAATATGCTATCTAGGTTGGTCATAACTTTCCTTCCAAGGAGTAAGCGTCTTTTGATTTCATGGCTGCAATCACCACCTGAAGTGATTTTGGAGCCCAGAAAAATAAAGTCTGACACTGTTTCCACTGTTTCCCCATCTATTTCCCATGAAGTGTTGGCTTAGACTCAGTTAAAGTGAGAAACATAATTGAAACGTTTATAACGATGAAAGAGAAAAAAAGAAAATGTGCCTTCTTCTCACAAAGATCATCAGTCTCTATCATCTAAGGATTTACGGCAGGCTGAGAAAATTCTCTCAGTCAGTTTAGAAATAGAGAACTGCATAATGAATTTCAACACAACACCAGGATAATGGGATTGATGGCTTCTTTACAAAGCAATTCACAAAATTTCAGTGATAATTTGGTTTTCTGGATGCTGAGCTTGGAGAAGGAAATGGCAACCCACACCAGGTTGGGTTTTTCTTGCCTGAAAAATCCCATGGACAGAGGAAACTGGAGGGCTACAATCCAAAGGGTCACAAAGAGTCGGACACAACTCAGTGATTAAGCACACACGAAGGCGAGTATATTTATCAGATAACATTCCAAAATGTTCCATCAGAGTGATGCAAATGTATTTCCTAGAGATGGTCACTCCCCAGGTTGCCAAAAATTGTTTTCCTAACAAGCCTTCTGTAGAATCAAGTGCTGTAGAATGCAAGCAGGTGCGGGTACGTGACTCTGTGCGCAAGGGCACTGGGAATTAGGTTTCATGGTACATGTTTCTCTGCTGCCTTTCCTGAGACATATCTAAGAGGTTTCATCCTTTTTGTCAGGAAAAAGAAAAGAGAAAATGTTTTAGCTTTCTTTTTTCCTATTGAATGCGGCAAACTCATGCTCTCTCAATGCTGAACTCAGATGTCTCCTGGAATAGCGTTTTATTATAGGCATAACAACTCATATTTGGTGGCAACAGTGGCACAGCTAACATGCTTTATACCAGGAACAAAAAGAGGCATAATGGTGGCAACCTGATGAGTAGTCTTGCAACACAAGCCTAAGAAATGCGGGCACCAGGAGTCGTTTTTCTTCAACCTGCGTGCTGTTTCACATGCTCATTGAAGGGTGATACTAAAATAGATGAAACACTGGTATTTCTCTAAACAGGTGCTGCAGTCTCGCATGGTGATGACAGAATGTTTATTCATTAAAATTTGTTTCTTCATGTTAACTCAGTTTAATTCAGCCAACTGCCCATTAACCACTGTTTATAGGATAACTAGGAAACATGACACTCAGAAATATACAGAAAGTCATTCTCAATTCATAGAAGTCATTTCAATAAAATTAAATAAAAACAATTGAATTTCCTAATATAAAATCCTGTGTTCTAAATATATTTTAAAGACATATTCTCTTATTTTATAAATGGCTATTGTATTCTTTAATTTCTCACTCACAACACTCTTTATAGCAGATGTGGACTGATACTGAAGCATTATTTATTTAAGCCATCCATCATTTTTACCTTTTCTGTTTCTAAAATTAAAGAGCTGAAGAAACATAAATAACATTTATATATAATGATATATGAAAAAACTTAATGTAAAAATGACTTTCATTTCAGGCAGCATGTTTGATTAGGTATACTGAACAATACTCCTTATCAAAACAAAATATCACATAAAATATAAATATATTGTTGAATTGGAAAGACAGAATGGAATGAGTAGATTTATAAACCCAAGCAAAAACAAGACCTCTAACAAGGGAGTGAATGCTAAAAGCAGCTTTGCCCTACGTGTTTCTTCTTCCAGTAGAACAGCTATGGGCCGAAGAACAATGGGATATAAGCCCAGCACCAGTTAAGGTAAGGATTCCTTTAGAAGACCTCTGCATTAAACTGGGATCCCCAAAAGCTGTTCTCACAATAGAAGTAAATGAGAGACAGAAAGTGAACCTTAATGCATATAAATTTTTAAAAAGTGATTTAGAAGGTTAAAGGATCCCAGGATGGAATGCAGAATGTAAACAAAAGCACATAAGTGTATCACAAATGTATGAAGAGATAAGAGGAGAAGGCACTGCTCTATCTTTGAATGTGAATAGAATCTGTAAAGACAAAGGGTAAAATTAACTGTCATAAGTAAAGTACACTAAGTCCATAAAGTTAACTGTCATAAGCACTGTACAGTAATAGATAAAGTTGCTTTTCAGAGGGTACAAGCTAACACTTTTAATACTGTCATACCTATATACTAATGCAGTTGGATAATTAAGTAAATATAAGTTGGATAGTGGCAGCCGGTTTTTTTCCTGTTGGAGTAGATGTTTACACATAAGCAAGGGGAGCAGGTCAGAATGATCCACCTGAGTAATAGATTAGGGCTGGTGATTACAAGGCGAACTCACATTTAGCATAATAAAGAAACAAATGGTTACATAGAGAAATATTTATAGATACTTATAGATACAGAGGCTTCCCTGGTGGCTCAGACAGTAAAGCGTCTGCCTGCAATGCAGAGACCCAGGTTCGATTCCTGGGTTGGGACGTTCCCTGGGACATGTCATAATGTCAGAAAGTAATGAAGTGCTCCAAAACAAAGTTGACTAAAGCCCACAATGATGAGGGTATGTCAAAGGGACACAGAAGTTAACTGAAAGAATTCTGAATTTGAGAAAATAAATAAACAAAATAGCTTTGGATTATAGTTTAAAGCATAAAATAAATATCCATGAGTCCATACTGATATAAATAAGTGGGTGAGATGGGATTCAAACCTTCCATGCAGAAGAATTTCAAATAACTTATATAGCTACTCTGCCCTTAAGGAGGTGCTGGAGCAAAGCTCCTGGCTCCTTAAGTGCGGATTGTACACCATGACTTCCACAAAAAGAGAACAGAATGGGAAAGGAGAGAAGAGTAGCTTTACAGGGAAAACCTGCCACTGTCTCAACCAGATGACCAACAGCAACTTCCGCAGCCATAAGCTGTACTGATAGTATGTACCTGATACCACGTCATGAAAATGGCGGTTTACTTCTGTGATCTTCTTCCCTCAAACCCATGAACTCAGTCTAAGGCATGAGAAAAACACAAGGCAAATACCAGCTGAAGGATATTCTACAAAATACCTGACCAGCACTTCTCAAAATTGTCTAGATCATCAAAAACAAGGAAATTCTTAGACAGTGTCATAGCCAAGAGATGCCTAAGGAGACATGATAACTAAAGGTAATGTGTTATCCCGGATGAGATGTTGCAACAGGAAGAAAAAAGATGTTAGGTAAAAACTAAGGAAATCTGAGTAAAGAACAAACTGTAGCTAACAATAATATATCAGTGTTTGTTTACTAACTGCAACATATGGACCATACTAATATAAGATGTCAATAATAAGGGCTACTGTGTGTGGGGTATATGGAAACTCTCCATATTATCTTCACAATTTTCATGTAAATCTAAAACTATTCTAAAATAAAAGACATTTATTTTTGAAGTCACAAAAATGGAACAGCAGAACACATACCTGTCTCAAGTTTGACCCTGATTGAAGGAAAATTCTCTCTCTGGAAGTCTGTATCATAAGTTATCCCTATACTTCTTTTTCATTCATTCATAGTACCTGTATTGTCTGGAAAATCTCCTGTCAAAAATTTAATTTAAGGTAATTTTGGATTGGTTATGCCCTAAGGCAACTCTCAAAAACAAATGCAAATCTTCTGGAAGAATTTTACCTCAATTCTACCCTTGGAAGAAAAGTTATGACCAACCTAGACAGCATATTAAAAAGCAGGGACATTACTTGGCTGACAAAGGTCTGTCTAGTCAAGGCTATGGTTTTTCCAGTGGTCATGTGTGGATGTGAGAGTTGGACTATAAAGATATGTGAGCAACAAAGAACTGATGCTTTGACCTGTGGTATTGGAGGAGATTCTTGAGAGTCCCTTGGACTGCAAGGAGATCCAAGCAATCTAAACTAAAGGAAAACAGTCCTGAATATTCATTGGAAGGATTGATCCTGAAGCTGAAACTCTAATCCTTTGGCCACCTGATGTAAAGAACTGACTTATTTGAAAAGACCATGATGCTGGGAAAGATTAAAGGTGGGAGGAGAAGGGGACAACAGAGGATGAGATGGTTGGATGGCATCACCGGGTTGATGGACATGAGTTTGAGCAAACTGTGTGAGTTGGTGATGGACAGGGAAGCCTGGTGTGCATGGGGTTGCAAAGAGTCTGACATACCTGACTGACTGAACTGAACTGAACTGAACTATGCTCAAAGATGTCTCAGAAATAAATTCCCCTCCAAATTATCTTAGAGTAAAAAACCATAAAACACATGAGAAAATAAGATAATATGATAAGATTAATAGCTCCCAAAATTTCAGAGATTGAAATTACAAGACACAAAATAGGAAATGACTATGATTAGTCACAATAGAAAATGACTAAAATGAAAAGAGAAGCCTTAATAATTTATCAAAGAAATTGAAGTTATAAAAAATGACAAAGATGATTTGTGAAAAAACCAAATTAACTTTTCTATAATTTCAAATTCAACAAATACTTCTTGAGTGCCCACTATATGCAAAGGCGTGTAGTAGATACTTTCATATATATTAGCAAGTTTAATTTTCAAAACAATAAATAATTATCTTAATAAGTAAAAATGTTATAAACCATCATAAAATATCTTCCAATATTTTGTGTTTTCCTTACTTCTTGAAAATTTCTTCTGATCTATTTTCCATTTCACAAATTCTCTCTGTATCTATATTGAATTTAATGTTACACACTATTTCTATGTTCTTAAATTTCATTTTTGTTTTTAGTTTTAGAATTTCTATTTGATTCTTTTTCAAAAATGCTAAGTCACTTTTTACATTGAGTGTTCCCTACAGATTTTTTCAATCTTATTATTTCTTTAAACATATTATCCATATTTTTGAAATCTCTGTCAGATTCCAATATATAAAGCTTCTGTGGTCCTATTTCTGTAGTCATTACTTTCTATTGGTTTTCCCTAATGGTATATTGCTTCATGGTTCTAGATTATATTTCAGTGTGTTCTGATCATTGTATTTGAGAAGTTCTCCTTAGGAAGATTTTGAGGACTAAATGATTTTAATCTTCAGCAGAGAAAATTTTTGCTTCCTTCCTCCAGGTATCTTAATCTACCAGCCCAGCACTGCCTCATCCATGCATAAAGACTGAGATTGTCCTGAATTACCTTGGTGATCCAAACATGGGCTGCAAGTCAGTGAGAGGACTGATTTATCTCCACATCACTATTTTCCTGAGAACAAAGCTTTATGGGGTTCCAGCTTAAGGCAGAGGTATTTATTGAATCCTTATCTGGCATGAGCCCAGGCTTTGTATTTTGGCCCCTTTGCTTTGCAAGATTACCAGAAATGCTGCTTAGTTTTGTGGCTATTCCTCCAGAGCGTTAAATGCCTTCCAAGCAAAAGCAACATAGAGGTCAGGGCTTGCTTCTGTAGATTCTTGCCTTTTCTAGATTTTAACCCAATCAGGTCAGTTCAGTCGTGTTCAACTCATTTAGACCCCCTGGACTGCAGCACGCCAGGCTTCCTTGTCCATCACCAACTCCCGGGGCTTGCCCAAACTCATGTCCATCAACCGGTGATGCCATCCAACCATCTCATCCTCTGTCGTCCCCTTCTCCTCCTGCCTTCAATCTTTCCCAGCATCAGGGGCTTTTCCAGTGAGTCAGTTCTTCACATCAGGTGGCCAAAGTACTGGAGCTTCACCTTCCGGATCAGTCTTCCAATGAATATTCAGGACTGATTTCCTTAAGGATGGACTGGTTGGAGCTCCTTGCTGTCCAAGGGACTCTCAAGAGTCTTCTCCAACACCACAGTTCAAAAGCATCATTTCTTCGGCGCTCAGCTTTCTTTATAGTTCAACTCTCACATCCATACACGAATACTAGAAAAACCATAGTCTTGACTAGACAAACCTTTGGCAAAGTAATGTCTCTGCTTTTTAATACGCTGTCTAGGTTGGTCATAACTTTTCTTCCAAGGAGTAAGCGTTTTTTAATTTCATGGCTGCAGTCACCATCTGCAGTGATTTTGGGAGCCCAAAAAAATAGTCTGTCACTGTTTCCCCTGTTTCTCCATCTATTTGCCAGGAAGTGATGGGACTGGATGCCATGATCTTAGTTTTCTGAATGGTGAGCTTTAAAGCCAACTTTTTCACTCTCCTCTTTCACTTTCATCAATAGGCTCTTCAATTCTTCTTCACTTTCTGCCATAAGGGTGGTGTCATCTACATATCTGAGGTTGTTGATATTTCTCCCGGCAATCTTGATTACAGCTTGTGCTTCCTCCAGCCCAGCATTTCACAATAAGCAGGGTGACAATATGCAGCCGTGACGTACTCCTTTCTCTATTTGGGACCAGTCTGTTGCTCCATGTCCAGTTCTAACTGTTTTTTCTTGACCTGCATACAGATTTCTCAAGAGGCAAGTCAGGTGGTCCGGTATTTCCATCTCTTTAAGAATTTTCCAGAGTTTGTTCTGATCCACAAGGTCAAAGGCTATAACAAAGTCACTAAAGCAGAAATAGATGTTCTTCTGGAACTCTCTTGCTTTTTCAGTGATCCAGTGGATGTTGGCAATTTGATCTCTGGTTCCTCTGCCTTTACTAAATCCAGCTTGAATATCTGGAAGTTCTCGTTTCATGTATTGCTAAAGCCTGGCTTGGAGAATTTTGAGCATCACTTTGCTAGCATGTGAGATGAGTGCAATTGTGCGGTAGTTTGAGCATTCTTTGGCATTGCCTTTCTTTGGGATTGGAATGAAAACTGACCTTTTCCAGTCCTGTGGCCACTGCTGAGTTTTCCAAATTTGCTGGCATATTGAGTGCAGCACTTTCACAGCATCATCTTTCAGGATTTGAAATAGCTCAACTGGAATTCCATCACCTCCGCTAACTTTGTTTGTAGTGATGCTTCCTAAGGCCCACTTGACTTTGCATTCTAGGATGTCTGGTTCTATGCAAGTGATCACATCATTGTGGTTATCTAGTTATCTATTAAGATCTTTTTTTGCATAGTTCTTCTGTGTATTCTTGCCCCCTCTTCTTAATCTCTTCTGCTTCTGTTAGGTCCAGACCATTTCTGTCCTTTATTGTTGCCATCTTTGCATGAAATATTCCCTTGGTACCTCTAATTTTCTTGAAGAGATCTTTAGTCTTTCCCATTCTATTGCTTTCCTCTATTTCTTTGCATGATCTATTTCTATGCAAAGAAATAGAGTAAAACACTATTTAACCCAATAGTTTCTCACTATTGTGTTAGTTCAGGACCTGAAAGGCTTTAGGAGCTCTTGGAAAGAGTTAGTCTCTGGTTCCAAATTTGTTTTTCCCACTGGGAACTTGTCACTTCAGTATTAACCCTGCCATGCTTGATTCTGGGAAATAAGCTATTTCATCCACGAAACTTTAATCCAAGACTATACAGAATCTTTGGTTCCCCTTAATATCCAAGATGGGGCTTCCAGCTGCACTATCCAGCTGGTGCGGTGGTAAAGAATCTGCCTGCCAATGCAGGAGACACAAGAGACATAAGTTCAGTCCCGGAGTTGGGAAGATCCCCTGGAGAAGGAAATGGCAATCATTGCCAGTATTCTTGCCTGGAGAATCCCATGGATGGAGGAGCCTGGTGGGCTACAGTCCATGGGGTCACTCACATGACTGAAGTGAGTGAACACAGCACTTACAATATCCAAGAGAAGATGATGCTTTCACAACTACAAAGTAAAAATCTATGGACCTCTAAGAAGGAAAAGTATAATGAAAAAACATGATACCCATTTTCTAGAGAATTCAGTTTTGTTTAGTGAACCTAAAATGAGTTTTGGTGTTCCTAATTTCCATGAGGAGGATACGCATCCATGGGCCCCTGGCCAGGTGATAGTAAGAAGTAAAGCCCTCCCCTCAAATCTGAATTTTCTAAATTGTCTTTGGAAAAGCAGCCCGAATGGACTGTGAGTCATGATGTAGTCAAATGCTTCACCCTGCCTGGGTAGGGGGCCCAGTTATGCTTTTCTTTAACCCTTTCCCATCAAAGAGAAGGTTAATAAGGATTTTGAGGGAGGAGACTCTCATAGTCCCTTTCAAATCATACCCAAATTACTTAGAATCCTTTTCATTGTATGACCCTTCACACTTAACAAAAGGCTTTATTACATTGACCAAGCACCCAAATTTCAGGCCTATGCTGTCCAGTATGGTAGCCACCAGCCATATGTTGCTATTGAGCAGTTGAATATGACTCTATGAACTAATTGTGCTGAAAGTATAAACTACAGGCCAGATTTTGAAGAATTGGTATAGAAAAAAAGAATGTAAACTATCTCAATTTTTTATGCTAACTGTATGTTGAAAACATATTTTGGATATATTGGGTTAAATAAACTATTAAAATTAACTTCACTAGTTTACTTTTTAAATTTGACTACTAGAATTAAATTACATAGGTGAATAGGTGGTGCATATTATATTTCTGTGGGACAATGCTATCTCTAGGGTGGTGTTGGTTCTAAAGACTGAATCTCCTTTTCCTGAATGGCTATTTTCTCAACTGGAATATGCATTGAACCATCTCCAGAGAACTCCCTCAACCTGCTTCTACTTACAGAAGTAGAAACATACAATAAGGAAAAAACCTGAATTCCAATCTCTATTTTTGTCTTTGGGCTTCCCAGACGGCACAATGGTAAAGAATCCACCTACCAGTGCAGGAAACACAAGAAATGTAGATTCAATCCCTGGGTCAGGAAGTTCTCCTGGAGAAGGAAATGGCAACCCACTCCAATATTCTTGCCTGGAGAATTCCATGGACAGAGGAGTCTGGCAAGCTAAGGTCCATAAGGTCGCAAAGAGTTAGACATGACTGAAGCAACTGAGCACACACACCCACATTACACATTTTGCATGAAAATTGTGTTAATGAAGGATTATCCATTTTTAAAGTTCAGTCTATGGCAATTTTATTCCGTAGACTATCCCTTGATCCTCTCCTCATCCTTTTCAAAACAGTTTCACCTGAAAAGATATAAGAAAGGTACATTTCTGGGTAAATTCAAGTTTTTGAAGTTCTTAACAGAAGCAGAAAAGAGGTGGCAAGAATACACGGAAGAACTGTACAAAAAAGATCTTCATGATGATGTGATCATTCATCTAGAGCCAGACATCCTGGAATGTGAAGTCAAGTGAGCCTTAGAAAGCATCACTATGAACAAAGCTAGTGGAGGTGATGGAATTCCAGTTGAACTATTTCAAATCCTGAAAGATGATGCTGTGAAAGTGCTGCACTCAATATGCCAGCAAATTTGGAAAACTCAGCAGTGGCCACAGGACTGGAAAAGGTCAGTTTTCATTCCAATCCCAAAGAAAGGCAACACCAAAGAATGCTCAAACTACCGCATAATTGCACTCATCTCACATGCTAGTAAAGTAATGCTCAAAATTCTCCAAGCCAGGCTTCAGCAATACATGAACCGTGAACTTCCTGATGTTCAAGCTGGTTTGAGAAAAGGCAGAGGAACCAGAGATCAAATTGCCAACATCCGCTGGATCATGGAAAAAGCAGGAGAGTTCCAGAAAAACATCTATTTCTGCTTTATTGACTATGCCAAAGCCTTTGACTGTGTGGATCACAAGAAACTGTGGAAAATTCTGAAGGAGATGGGAATACCAGACCTCCTGACCTGCCCCTTGAGAAACCTGTATGCAGGTCAGGAAGCAACAGTTAGAACTGGACATGGAACAACAGACTGGTTCCAAATAGGAAAAGGTGTACGTCAAGGCTGTATATTGTCACCCTGCTTATTTAACTTATATGCAGAGTACATCATGAGAAACCCTGGAGTGAAAGAAACACAAGCTGGAATCAAGATTGCCAGGAGAAATATCAATAACCTCAGATATGCAGATGACACCACCCTTATGGCAGAAAGCGAAGAGGAGCTAAAAAGACTCTTGATGAACGTGAAAGAGGAGAGTGAAAAAGTTGGCTTAAAGCTCAACATGCAGAAAACTAAGATCATGGCATCCGGTCCCATCACTTCATGGGAAATAGATGGGGAAACAGTGGAAACAGTGTCAGACTTTATTTTTTCGGGCTATAAAATCACCGCAGATGGTGACTGCAGCCATGAAATTAAAAGACGCTTACTCCTTGGAAGGAAAGTTATGACCAACCTAGATAGCATATTCAAAAGCAGAGACATTACTTTGTCAACTAAGGTCCGTCTAGTCAAGGCTATGGTTTTTCCTGTGGTCATGTATGGATGTGAGAGTTTGGACTGTGAAGAAGGCTGAGCGCCAAAGAACTGATGCTTTTGAACTGTGGTGTTGGAGAAGACTCTTGAGAGTCCCTTGGACTGCAAGGAGATCCAACCAGTCCATTCTGAAGGAGATTAGCCCTGGGATTTCTTTGGAAGGAATGATGCTGAAGCTGAAGCTCCAGTAGTTTGGCCACCTCATGCGAAGAGTTGACTCATTGGAAAGGACTCTGATGCTGGGAGGGATTGGGGGCAGGAGGAGAAGGGGACCACCGAGGATGGGACGGCTGGATGGCATCACGGACTCGATGGACATGAGTCTGAGTGAACTCCGGGAGATGGTGATGGACAGGGCGTGCTGCGATTCATGGGGTCGCAAAGAGTCGGACACGACTGAGCGACTGAACTGAACTGAACTTGATAGCAGGGAGTCATGGAGTGGTGGGGAAAGGAGTGCACTTTAAGATCTTTGCACTTTAAGCCTTAAGTCTCACCTTAAAATGAAAACTTTATTCCTGTTAAATTGAATAGGGTATTTCTAAACTATATTGAAATTTTCTTAGACTCTATCATAGTATGTGAACTCTCATATACCTATGCTTTGCAAGTCCTGCTCACATTCATTCTTTCTTGTGAACATATGGCTTTAAACACATCTACAGTTACCTATGCAAGAGTCTGACTGCTAAAGAAACCCACTCCACCTTAATTTTTGCATAGAGTTTGAAGAGCACTGAACTTGAAGTAAGATGATCTTGATTCATAAATTAGCTGCACTTGAACTGAACCAGATGCATCTTCTTGGACATTTTTTTTTATTATTCTAAGCCTTAGGTTCCTAATCTGCTAAAAGGAACTATAATAACACCTGTTACACATGTGTCACGTGGTACACCTGAGCAGATAAGGAAACAATGATCCTAAAAATACTTACCAATGGTAAAAAATTACAGTGTGAGTGATATTAAACATCCTGAAACTTCATTAAATTTCATTCCTAGTTTTATTTTCCCCTTCCTTGGGTCAGAATAAAACATTGACCTGTTCAGTTTAGACAAGAATAGAGAATATGACTAAGATTTACAGAATAATGGAACGTTTCAAGTTAACATAAAATGATCACTTTCTTCATTCAATCATAATGAAAGCTATGAAACACTTTATTAGAATTAATAACCTGAGTTACCCTACACAGTTCATTTATGAAGCTCAATTTGTCAAGAAACAGCAAATGGTTGTTTTGAAATTGAGGTGGAATTGGATGGAGGAATTTGGGTCAGTATTAAATTAATGTTATTTTAATATTTAATAATTATTAAAATATTGGGCGCAGTGGTAAAGGATCTACCTGCCAGTGCAGGAGATGAGGGTTCGATCCCTGAGTTGCCAGGTTTCCTGGAGGAGGAACTGGCAACCCACTCCAGTGTTCTTGCCTGGGAAATCCCGTGCAAGAGGAGCCTGGCAGGCTATAGTCCATGGGGTTGTAAAAGAGTGGGACACAACTTAGCAACTAAACAACAACAATATTAAAGTAGCCAATTAATGTTAATATTATGAAAGTGGAGTGCAAATAAAACTTTAAGGATTAGAGATTAATCAACTGAAAGAACTGGGAAGGAATTCTGTCCTTAAAATAGATGCTAGAATACTTTTTAAACACAAAATTTAATTGCTTAAAATATCACTCATGCTAAATCAGTGGGAAAAAAATGTGTATATTGCACTCATCTCACATGCTAGTAAAGTAATGCTCAAAATTCTCCAAGCCAGGCTTCAGCAATATGTGAACCGTGAGCTCCCTGATGTTCAAGCTGGTTTTAGAAAAGGCAGAGGAACCAGAGATCAAATTGCCAACATTCGCTGGATCATGGAAAAAGCAAGAGAGTTCCAGAAAAACATCTATTTCTGCTTTAGTGACTCTGCCAAAGCCTTTGACTGTGTGGATTACAGTAAACTGTGGAAAATACTGAGAGAGATGGGAACACCAGACCACCTGACCTGCCTCTTGAGAAATCTGTATGCAGGTCAGGAAGCAACAGTTAGAACTGGTCATGGAACAACAGACTGGTTCCAAATAGGAAAAGGAGTACGTCAAGGCTGATATTGTCACCCTGCTTATTTAACTTATATGCAGAGTACATCATGAGAAACGCTGGACTGGAAGAAGCACAAGCTGGAATCAAGATTACTGGGAGAAATATCAATAACCTCAGATATGCAGATGACACCACCCTTATGGCAGAAAGTGAAGAGGATCTTAAAAGCCTCTTGATGAAAGTGAAAGAGGAGAGTGAAAAAGTTGGCTTAAAGCTCAACATTCAGAAAACGAAGATCATGGCATCCGGTCCCATCACTTCATGGGAAATAGATGGGGAAACAGGGGAAACAGTGGAAACAGTGTCAGATTTTATTTTTGGGGGCTCCAAAATCACTGCAGATGGTGACTGCAGCCATGAAATTAAAAGACGCTTACTCCTTGGAAGGAAAGTTATGACCAACCTAGATAGCATATTCAAAAGCAGAGACATTACTTTGATGACTAAGCTCCATCTAGTCAAGGCTATGGTTTTTCCAATAGTCATCTATGGATGTGAGAGTTGGACTGTGAAGAAATCTGAGCACTGAAGAATTGATGCTTTTGAACTGTGGTGTTGGAGAAGACTCTTGAGAGTCCCTTGGACTGCAAGGAGATCCAATCAGTCCATTCTGAAGGAGATCAACCCTGGGATTTCTTTGGAAGGAATGATGCTAAAGCTGAAGCTCCAGTACTTTGGACACCTCATGCAGAGTTGACTCACTGGAAAGACTCTGATGCTGGGAGGGATTGGGGGCAGGAGGAGAAGGGGACAACAGAGAATGACATGGCTGGATGGCATCACTGACTTGATGGACGTGAGTCTGAGTGAACTCTGGGAGTTGGTGATGGACAGGAAGGCCTGGCGTGCTGGGATTCATGAGGTCGCAAAGAGTCGGACACGACTGAGCCACTGAACTGAACTGAACTGTGTGTATATGTATGTACAGTGTATGTGTGTATTCTTTCCTATCATTTCTTCGACATCAGAACCATGCAACAGAGCTTCTGCTGTCAACTTTAAAAAATAATCAGAACCTAAAAGTTGAGAGTTATGTTTTATTTGGTGAGAATTTTTAGGACCTCAAGCCTGGATGACAGCATCTTAAATGAACATCAAGAGATACTGTTGTTTTTGTTGCTAAGTCAAGTCTGACTCTTTTGTGATTCCATGGACTGTAGCCTGCCAGTCTCCTCTGTCCATGGGATTTCCCAGGCAAGTATCCTGGAGTAGGTTACCATTTCCTCATCTTTCCCACCCAGGGATCAAAGGAGTCTCTTATGTCTCCTGCATTGGCGGGCAGATTATTTACCACTGAGCCACCAGGGAAGCCCCCATCAAGAGATTATTGTTAATGAAATGAAACCATATCTCCCAAGTTAAGGAATTTAGTGCTTTCCTATATATGGGAAGATGTAACAGTCTGGGTTCACTGAACTCATTTCTTTCATATGCATCTCAGGTATCTGGGCCCAGTATCCTGTGTGTGTGTGTGTGTGTGTGTGTGTGTGTGTGGTTTTCTTTTTTTTTTTTTTTTTGCTCAGTGCTCATCTTAGGGAGTGGTTGCAGCCTAATGGCTGCAGTATTACATGTATTGTTTTCCTTCCTGGTTGCCTTTATGGCTCAGAAATTCACATGTTCACGACTGTGACATCCTTGAATGATTGGTTTCTCAAGTCATCACTTATTCTCAGAATCTAGTGAACAAAAGAATTTAGAATCAATCACTCAGAGTTCTGTTTGGGTTACCCCACTAGGAGCTATTTCCTTCTCCCTAAAAGGGAGGTGACATTGTCTACTCTGGCTTATTGGAAGTTGTTGGAGGGACCAATGTGCTCCACTGGAAAGACAGATGCAGTTGCTTCTGTTAGAGCGACCAGAGTAGCTGAGCACTGAGCAATGCAGTTCAAGTAAATCCAGCTCTTCCCAGCCGGAGGACACTTCGGCGACTAGAAAGGCAACTCTCTGTCCTAAGTCTATTTTCGGTCATCTCAAAAGCGGTTAAGAGGGGGGAAGAGAAGTGAAGTGAAAGTCGCTCAGTCGTGTCCAAGTCTTTGCGACCCCACGGACTGTAACGTCCATGGAATTCTCCAGGACAGAATACTGGAATGGGTAGCTGTTCCTTCCTCTCAGGGATGGAACCTGGGTTCTTTACCAGCTGAGCCGCAAGGGAAGCTCAAGGGGGTGAGGGGGCAGGCGAGAGGCCAGAGGGATTTAAGGAGCTTGGATGCAGAACCCTCCTGCCCGCAGCTGTTTAAACTTTGCTCCTCTGATCCTTGGTTCATTCATTCATCCGACAAGCCCTCCCTGTGCTCCTGTCGGGTACCGGACACTTGGCTCGGCCGTGCGGCCCACGGAGAGGAAAGGACCGAGAGGGCGACCCCGGGAAGCCCCGCGGCTACTGAGCCAGCCGCCTTCCCCTCCCCTCCTCTTCCCCTCCCCTCCCCCTCCCCGTCCCGCTCCCCTCTCCTCCCCTCCCCTCCCTCCCCTTCCCGTTCCCCTCCCCTCCCCTCCCCTTCCTCCCCTCCCCTCCCCTTCCTCCCCTCCCTCTCCCCTTCTCCCCATCCCCCTCTCCTCCCCTCCCCTCCCCGCCCCCGCGCCCCTCCCCTCCCCCCGCGCCCCTCCCCTCCCCCCACGCCCCTCCCCTCCCCCCGCGCCCCTCCCCTCCCCCCGCGCCCCTCCCCCGCCTTGCGGCTGTGCGCGGCCGCGTCTCCATGGCAACCGCGGGCAGCGGGCCGAGGCGGGCCCGGCGGCGGGTGCGGGCCCTCGCGGCTGCCAGAGGCCCAGGCGCTGCCACTCGAGGGGCCTCAGACCCGGAGAGCGCGGCGCGGCGCAGGTAATCGCCCGAGAGCCCGGCCCGTCCCAGCTTGTCCCGGGGCCCTAACGGGCTGGCCGGGCTTGGGGTGGGCACGCGGGCGCGGGGCGGGTGGAGACAGGCTCGGTCCGACCTTGCGAGTTCAGGACAGATTCGCTCTAAATTGGAAGGTGATTCTAGGTGTGTGACTTTGGGCGAGTCACCTGGCTCGTCTGTCCTGACTTTCCCTGATGTTAAAGTGAAGGATTTCAGAACCTAGAAAATCAACTCATTCACCTGAACGTACTGGTCGAGTTTCTGTTCCCATTTCTACTCCTTGCCCTTGCGCTCCCTCGCAGTTTTGGATCTCTCTTAAATTCCTTTCAGGGTGGCTTAAGCCTGCAAGATTTCTCTTTCTACCGCCTTGAATGCGGTTTAACTTTCATTCAGAGAAGTTGAAGTGCATTTCAATACTTGACTATTTATCCTCATAGGTTATGTTTTAATTTAAACTTTGTTGCTGGGGAAAACTTTGTTCTTTCACTTTAGGCAAGTACTAACATCCTTATTTTGTTAAAAGGGTGAGCAGTGCCTACAAAGCCCCTGAGGAACTGGAAGATTTCAGTCTATGAGTAGTTCTTAACCTTTTTGTCCTAAACCTCATGGTATACTCACTGTAACCAAACCCAGGCAGGGGCAGTAAACAACGGCAAACCTTTAGAAGACCTGGGCTTCCCTGGTGGCTCAGAAGTTAAAGCGTCTGCCTGGAATGCGGGAGACCTGGGTTCGATCCCTGGGTTGGGAAGATCCCCTGGAGGAGGCTGCAACCCACTCCAGTACTCTTGCCTGGAGAATCCCATGGAGGGAGGAGCCTGGTAGGCTACAGTCCATGACCCGCAAAGACTCGGACACGACTGAGCGACTTCACTCACTTCACTTAGAGGACCCACAAGGAAGGAAATCTTGAGTACGTTCCCCTGAGAGTGGTCTGGAGCAGGAATTGGTTTTACTCACCTCATGTGCTGGCTCTTTGCAGAGTACCTGGCACCAAGCTGTTGTTCAGTAGGTAGTAAATGAATGTTCATCTCAGTCAGTAGGATCTATTTCAACTCACCACTAAGCCAGTGTCATAAATACATGTGACACACACACCCACACACACGTGTGCAAGTTTCTACATTTTGTTGGAACCAATACTCAGAAAAACTCATAGAACAACATGGTTTGCCAGTAGCAAAATTTTCTTGTTTTAGAGGTTAATAATGTAAGCACTTAAGGAATCTAGATCATTTTTCCCCCTCACAGGTTTAAAAATCAAGAAATACAAACCAGATGCAGCAGTTTCTTGACATGGAGAACCAAACCCATAATACATTGGGGTAAGTGCTGAGACATTTCTTTTTAATGAGTTGGTGCTTAACAATGCCAAAATCTCCCTGATGGCATGTGAATTTGGAAATTTAGTATTAATGGAGGATGTAGCAATTATTTTTGGTGAGGAGGTTGAGAGAAATTCAAGTGACTTTAATTAAGAATCTATAGTTTTAGTCTTTCCAGTTTTGACTATGGATCTGCACTAAGAAATCACTATTTTCCATCTTTTAGTGAATTTTTTCAGTGTTTCAGGGTGATGGATACCCACATGGGCCTCACATGCTCTTGCATGTCCACAATGCAACAGCTTCTGGCTGACTTGCTCCTTTTCTGCTGTACTGAGTGTCCAGGCACCCTCTAGGCTTGCCCTTGACAAAGTGAAAATGAAAGTCGCTCAGTCATGTCTGACTCTTTGTGACTCCATGGAATTCTCCAGGTCAGAATACTGGAGTGGGTAGCCTTTCCCCTCTCCAGGGGTTCTTTCTAGCCCAGGGATTGAACCCAGGTCTCCCGCATTGCAGTCAGATTCTTTATCAGCTGAGCCACAAGGGAAGTTTCCTTTTGAAACTGGACTCAAAACTTAAGCACAGCTTCCAGACAGATTTGTGTGTGTGTTGGTCACTCAGTTGTGTTGGACTCTGTGATCTCATGGGGCAGGCTCCTCTGTCCACAGGATTCTCCAGGCAAGAATACTCGAGTGGGTTATCATGCCCTTCTCCAGGGGATCTTCCCAACCCAGGGACTGAAGCTGGGTCTTCTGCATCGCAGGCAAATTCTTTACCAACTAAGCCACCAGGAAGCTCCTCAAAACTGCAGCATGAGCTGGGTATTTTCTCAAAAGTTTCAGGAAGCAATAAGGAAGAGAGTTTGTATGACATCTGCCATTGTAAAAAAGTAAATTCTTTTTGACAAATGTCTGTCCTGACCCCTTCCTTGCCACCAGCATCATAAAGGTTCCTCTTTCTACTGTTTCATTAGCCAATTGACCACTGGTTGAGCCCCCAGAACTTGGAGGGTGGAGGGGAGCAGAGAAAGTGAGGGTGGGATCGTGGTTACTGTATGCTTAATATCGACTGTGACCACAACACTAGTCAAACCACTTCACGTATCTCACTTTCAGTTATTCTGCTCAGACCGTGACTTTGACATCAGGCTAAAGCAAAGCTGCACAAGTCTGGATAATAAGCTATACCTTATAAGCTTCTACAGCATACTCCTCCTCAGAACAGCCCTCATTCTACAGCTAGTAGAATTGAGTGTATTAGAGGTTGGTATGCTCTAACTTCTTGTTGACAAAGAGACCCCCAAATATGGGGGTTTAAAAATGACTGAAGGGTATTTCTGTTTCACATACAAAGTCAGAGATGAACAGACCGGGGCTGGTAGGGCAGCTCTGCCCACCTCACTACATGATTTCCAACTCTGGGCCCAAAATGATTGCTTTAGGTCCCATCATCATGACCGTGCTCCTGCCAGAGGGAAGAGGGAAGAGCAGGAGGAGAGAGGAAGACCGGTCCTCCTAGAAGTATGACCTGGAAGTGGCAAGCCTCACTTCTGTTCACTTCCCATTGGCCAGAGCGTAGCCCTGGGCAAGACCTAGCTGCAAGGAAGGCTGAGAAATGTCGTCTCTAACTGGGCAGCTGTGTAGTCAGTTAAAGTTTAGAGGAACTGTAATGAAAGGAGTGAGAGATAGCAACCCACTCCAGTATTCTTCCCTAGAAAATTCCATGCACAGAGGAACCTGGCAGGCTGTAGTCCATGGGGCTGCAAAGAGCTGAACAGTACTGAGCAACTGAGCACGCGCACACACAGTGAAAGGAAGAAGAATGGATATTAGTGGACAACTAGCAGCCTCCGTCCCACTGAATTTAGAAAGGTAGAAAGAAAGAGAACTAAAGCAGGAACTTGCCCTAGAATACGCAGCTGGGTTACTGGAGGAGGTAGGATTTGATTTCAGATAAGTCCGGCTCCAATCCCAGCCTTCCTCGCTGCACTGTAAATGGATGGTAGAAAGACGTGGAGAGTGGCCTGCCTGGTGTCCGTAGCACAGCCAGACTAGGATTCTGGCTTGAGAGGGGGTAGACCTCTGGTATGACAATGGCACTGAAGACTAAGATACAGACCGAAGGTCTTAAACCTCGGGCTGGGTATCAGAGAGCACTTCACTCCTGTAAATCTGAGGCCGTGGAGACTGCTGTTTCTCATCATTCATTCTTTTGGGAAAAGGTATGGAAGATTGACCATATGCCAGGCACAACACTAAGCTCTCTGACTCATACAAAGGCCTTTAAGGAACTCAAAACTTAGTAGGAAACCATAGAGCTTGTTTGGGTACAGTGTAGTTGCAAACCAGAAGTGAATGAGAATTACTGCAGGTTTCCATGTGGAAGCCACAGCTCACCACAACAGACACGGGAGCACACCTTCTTGAGCATGGTCTCCAAAGGATGGAGAACCAGGTTGGCTTTGCCTCTGTCCCGTGCACTACTGAGAAATATGTAAAAATTTAGATCTTGAAGATAATGAAACCTCATTCATCAGGGATGTAGTATGTGCATATCAGATGGCGTCGCCTACATAACAGTAGGTGTTTCATGGGGCAACCTTCATTTGACATCTATCTAAAGTCTATGATGAGCCAGTCACTGGTCTAAGCACCAGGAAGACAGTGGTGAACAAGGCAGAGAATACTCCTTCAAGGGCTTTGTACGTTAGTGGGAGATATAAACATGTTTCATGTGGCGATAGGAGGAAGAATAAGCAGGCTGAGGACGAAGGAGTGGCCTGTGAATGGGGTGCTCACACACGGATTCCCGGGTAAGGTGGTGTTCGAGCAGAGCTTTATGTCTGTGAGAAGAAAGTTCCCAACAGGAGGAACAGAAAATGCAGAGGCCTCAAGTGGGAGCTTTTACACAGAGCATTTATGACATGGGTGAGCCATTCTTCTCTGACATCTGGCTTATAACAGGGTTTGGTTTTTGTTTATCCAAGATTTCCTCCCAGATATAGGTGTTTGTACCATAATAATCAACTTGAACGCCTTCTAAATGAAATGATCACATTTGAGTAAGTTTGCTCATTTTGTTTTTTGAGTGGTGTGCCCAGAACATAAATAATTATAGAATGAGTAAAAAATCTGCTTTTTATAAGAGAACCATGTCTACATTCTTCTTTTTTTCTATTATTCCTGAATTTCTACTCTTGTTACTTCGTCATTTTATGTTTTATTTTACTTATCTTTCTCTGATTTCTGAGTTCAAAATATGATTCAGTTATTTTCATGATTTCTGGATTTCATGATTTCTTTGAATAATATAAGCATTTAAAGCTGGAGTTCCTCTTGGGCTCAGCTTTGCTGCAGGCCATAGGATTAATGTACCCACTCTCAAATTGTCTATTATTTCAACTTTGACTTCCTCTTTGACTCAGTAGATATTTGGGAGATGTAATTTCCAGATATAACTTCAGGTTTTAATTATTTTTTTATTCATTGCTTTTTAAACCCCCTACATCTATGGTCATAGAATATGACCTGTATGATATTTTGGTTTCATAAAGATTATTCTTATGATTTGTTGTGTGAGCAACTTTCATAAATGTCCTTTAGGCATTGAAAGCAAATATATATTCTCTTTTGCTTAAGAAAAAAGGTTTTAAAAGTTTTACATATATAATCAAACTGTTTAATTATTATGTTCAAATTGTGTGCCTTTCAAATTCATTATTACCTTTTTGTGTATTTGAGCTGTCACATTTGAAGAAAGATCTTTACTGTAATTGTGATTTTTGTCCAATTCTTCTTGTATTTCAGATAGTTTTTATTTTATGTATTTCCGTATTTTGTTGCTCAATATATTGAGGTTCACGGATGTTATATCTTCTAGGTATATTGTGTGATTTAGCCATATAGAATATCTCACAAATATGAGTGACTGGTTTCTATTTGAATTTTACTTTTTTGTTGCTGATATTGCCGTCTGTTTTCTTAACTTGCGTTAGCCTGTAATAGCCTTGTTCATCCCTTTTATAAAGGAAAAAATTCAGTCTTTTCCTCCGTTTGTAGGGAAAACCTGTGTCTTTCTTCCCTGTGTGCCTCCTTTACCTTCACAGAAACACTTCACGCCTGACACTTGTGGTCACCATATATGTGGAGGTTTCTGATCCAGCCAAGCAATTCTCTGGAACACAAGCTGGGAGTCCTACAATTCAGCTCAATTCTGACACTGTCTGTGCAGAAATATCACCAGACCCAGCAGGCTGAGGGCTTGATCCTACAAGACTTCCTGCCACCCTCTTCAAACTCCAGTTGCAAGTCCAGGTTGTCACCTGTGCTTCTGACCAAACAGTTATAGATAACCCCCTCCTTGGATAGGATTAATTTGCTAGAGTAGCTCACATAACTCGGGGAAACACTTAACCTTTAAAATCGTACTTTCATCCAGTTTATTTAAAGGGTACAGATGAGCATCCAGATGGAAAGGGTGCATAGGATAAGGTACGTGGAAAGGGGTATACTGCTGTCCCAGCACCTCCACCTGCTCACAGACCCAAGAGCTCACTAAACCCGTTCAGTTCAGTCCCTCAGTTGTGTCTGACTCTTTGTGACCCCATGGACTGCAGCACACTAGGCTTGCCTGTCCATCACCAACTCCTGTAGCTTGCTCAAACTCATGTCCATGGAGTCAGTGATGCCAACCATCTCATCCTCTCAACCCCCTCTCCTCCTGCCTTCAGTCTTTCCCAGCATCAGGGTCTTTTCCAATGAGTCAACTCTTCACATCAGGTGGCCAAAGTATTGGAGTTTCAGCTTCAGCATCAGCCCTTCCAATGAGTATTCAGGACTGATTCCTTTAGAATGGACTGGTTGGATCTCCTTCCAGTCCAAGGGACTCTCAAGAGTCTTCTCTAACACCACAGTTCAAAAGCATCAATTCTTCAGTACTCAACCTTCTTTATAGTCCAACTGTTACATCCGTACATGACTACTGGAAAAACCTTAGCTTTGACTAGATGGACCTTTGTTAGCAAAGAAATGTCTCAGCTTTTTAATATGCTGTCTAGGTTGGTCATAGCTTTTCTTCCAATGAGTAAGCGTCTTTTAATTTCATGGCTGCAGTCACCATCTACAGTGATTTTGGAGCCCCCCAAAATAAAGTCTGTCACTGTTTCCACTGTTTCCCCATCTATTTCCCATGAAGTGATGGGACCAGATGCTGTGATCTTCATTTTTTGAATGTTGAGTTTTAAGCCAACATTTTCACTCTCCTCTTTCACTTTTATCAAGAGGCTCTTTAGTTCCTCATTGCTTTCTGCCAGAAGGGTGGTGTCATCTGCATATCTGAGGTTATTGATATTTCTCCCAGCTGTCTTGATTCCAGCTTGTGCTTCATCCAGCCTGGTATTTCTCATGATATATCCTGCATATAAGTTAAATAAACAGGGTGACAATATACAGCCTTGACGTACTCCTTTCCCAATTTGGAACCAGTCCACTGCCCTGTACAAGAGAGCGGGGCAGGGAGAGGTGGGACTGGAAATCCCAAGCCTCTCATAATGACTCGGTCTTTCAGGTGGCCAGCCGCAAGCCGGGAATCACCTAGGAGCCTGCCCAGAGTTGCCTCGTCAGATCAAAAGAAACTCCTGTCACCCAGAAAATTACTCAGGTGTCAAGAGCCAAGGCCTGAGACCAGTATGAGAGCAAAAGTTGCCCCTAGCGTTCTTATCACTTAGGAAGCTGCAATGGTTTTAGGAGCTCTGTGGCGGAACCAGGTATAGAGACTAATATATACTTTCTGTTATCTCATGGCCTCATTTTCAGTCATTTGTAAAATATCATATGTGTCTCTTGTAAGTAGCATATAGTTAGATTAATGCATGTATACCCCTCAGTTGGAAGGTCTTTGCAATTAAAGAGGATTTTATTTTTTTTAATTTATTTAATTGGAGGCTAATTGCTTTACAATATTGTAGTGGTTTTTGCCATATATTGACATGAATCAGACATGGATGTACATGTGTTCCCCATCCTGAGTCCCTCTCCCACCTCCCTCCCCATTAAAGAGAGGGTTTTATAATCATTAATATATTAACATTGAATCCGTTTTGCTTTTCCAATATTCACTAGTCTTATCTAGTTTTCTTCTTATTCTCTTACAAGTTCTATATCCTATTTTACACATTGTTAATTTACAGTTTTTACAAACATTTAAAGTTGGATTCCTCTTCTGGCTTCCCGAATTTTAACTGTAACTTCGGCCTCTCTCAACCCTGGTAAGACTTCACCTTTAGTACTGTTTTTGCTTCTGCATTTGCTTATTCCACCTACAAGAAATAATCTGGATTTCTAGTCCTGATGACTATTGACTTGTATATAAATGATTACATATAGGATAATGTTAATTATTTTATTCCTCTTTTAAGAATTCTCTTTAGCAGCTATACATTTGATTGCATTGATTATTATTTTATAGAATCTTCCTTGTTCTCAATTTAAACTTTTTAAAATTCATTTTTAATTTGACTGAAGTACTTCCTTAGGTAGTCTTTTAATAGAAATGACCAGAGGTGGTATACCCCTTGAGTTTTTTCATGTCCAGATGTCTGCTTGTTCCTCTCATACAGGAACTCTGTAAGAGTTATTAGTCCCATGGCCTTGAAGTGTGAAGTGTTACATGGAAAGTCCAATACCAGTCTCATTCTCTCTCAGGTTTTTTTTGTTTTTTCCTTTCTTTCTTTCTTTTTTAGCATCTTGAGAATTATGGGATTTATGTTTATCCTTGGAATCTACAAATTTACCAGGATAACTTTCTTGGTATAGATCCATTTCAATCCCTTCAAAGCATTTGGTGAGCACTTTTATTATTAAAGATTCAAAGCTTTTCAGCACAGTGAATTTTTCTTCTGTTTCTTTGGTTAATGATTCTCCCCATCTTGTTTCATTCTCATCTCCTAGAACACCTATATCTTTTTCCTTTTTTTCATAATTTCCATCTTCATTTTATCTTTCGCTGTACATTCTGGAGGAATTTCTTCCATTTTCTCATTTTTATTTCAGCAATTTTTTTTTTTAAATTGCTTCTCTTGCGATTTTGAGTATTGACAACAATGTTTTTGTTTCCAATATTTTTTTGTATGTTTATTTCATTGTTCCTTTTACGTAGTAAATTGCTTTTCTTTATTAATATAATACACTATTGACTCATTAAAAATACAAGTAGAAGTATTTGAAATGATCTCTTGCTTCTTATACTAACTCCTTTATAGTCAGTCATTCTGTGGGCATAGCTCTTTACATCTTTCAATTTGTCACTTTCCAAACCCCAACTGCTCCACAGCCCAGCCTTTCGCCCAACCTCTGCTACTCTCAAAGAGAAATCAATTAGGTTTTCCCAAGAAATCAGCCCACCAATTACAGTGCAGCTACAACTTCCTGAGGGCTCAGCACAACCACATCCAATGTGCTGTGTAGTCTAATATATTTGAGATTATTAAATCTCGTGTTTAATAAACTTATCTCTGAAGGTAATTTCTAGATAGGAATTCTACAAATGTATTGAGCAATGCTAAGGTCAATAAAAACACATACGTAGAGTCTCCAAATGTCTGAATTTTGGAGTGACGTTTTGAAAAATGTCATTTCCTTGTATAAGTGAATGCACATATGATGGATATTTTTCTTTAAAATACCTTTTCTAACTGAAAAACACTTATCTAGATTTTCCCTTTACTTAGTTATTCATGTATGTAATTTAAAAAACCATTTTGTTATCACTGTTACCAAAAAAGAAAAAATGCAGTCCCCTGTTCCTGCCCCAGTTTTCCACTCCCCAGAGGCAACCACTTTCAGTTCTTTTGGCTGACTCTTTTGATATTTATTCCATATCTCTAAATAACAACCTTAAGTTGCTACTTCTTGATATTTCAGTTTCGATCATAATCTGTTGACATCCACAATACTTATTTTTCATAATCTTACCTGCTGCGTGTGTGAACATGGGCACATGTGCGAACATGGGCACATGTGCACATACAGACACACACTCACTTCCCTTTCCTCCATTCTCCGGGGTCGCTACGAGTCTGACATGACTGAGTGACTTCACTTTCAAACACTGGAGAAGGAAATGGCAACCCACTCCAGTGTTCTTGCCTGGAGAATCCCAGGGATAGCAGAGCCTGGTGGGCTGCTGTCTGTGGGGTTGCAGACTCGGACACGACTGAAGCGACTTCACTTTCATGCATTGGAAAAGGAAATGGCAACCCACTCCAGTGTTCTTGCCTGGAGAATCCCAGGGACGGGGGAGCCTGGTGGGCTGCTGTCTGTAGGGTCACACAGAGTCGGACACGACTGAAGCAACTTAGCAGCAGCAGCAGCTTTGTAAATACTCTTCACCTCTGAGCCATATATCACAGTATACCATGATTGCTTTTCCTTTCTTGCACATTTTGTTTTTTCCTGGAGATAATACTTCTAGTATCTTAATTATAAAATTTTTTGAACTTTTCCCCTTTCTGTGTAATTTTCTTCAAATAATGTCTTTCCACTTGTATAAGACCTCGCTGTGTGAACCGCTTTCATCAGATGTCTGTGATCTCTGACTGCTTGCTTCTATTTAAGAATAATGGCATCAAAAGCTGACAAGAAGCCCCAGTGTACATGAGCAGGGCTTGTTGACCAGGGTCTTTGCTGTCTGGTCATTAGGCTAGTCTCTCTGTCTCAGGCTGCTCAGTTTCCAGAGAACATGATTCTAAATTCTTCTGCTTACAGGGTGTAAGTAGGGCAGCCAGCATTCACCCCTGACTTCCAGAAATACTTAATAGGTTGCTTCTTGGTTTTCTCCAGTACCAGCTCCTTTGTTTTGTCCTTGTAGGTCTAACCTTTTAGGTTAAAAATATTCTTTTGCTTTATTTTAGTAGGATTTGGGAAGGAAGCAAAATTTGTTTGTTCCTCCATCTTCAATCAAGAGTCTCATTTTCTCTACTGAATCATTTATTTCTTTTTACTCTGTGACTTATATCTTATTCATTGATCTTGTTCATAGAATCTTGTCAAATCCTTTCTAAAAATCTAGGTGCTACACGACTTACCAAAATTTTTTATCTGCTGTGAAAGTCGTATTTTCACAGACCAAGGCAGATGAATATTAAAGCACGTTCTCACATCAGAGTTCAGAAAAACCCTTCAAAGGATTGTTCTTCTATGTGAACAACTTTCTAAACCTTCAGAGTGTCCTTTCCCTCTGAGAAATATTCATAATCACAACTTTACTTGCCTGTTTCCTATGAGTCAAATACAGTTTTAATTAGTTTGTAAAAATTCTAATATTAGTCAGTATATACTTGTAGTTGAGTAAATTGTAATGTATTATTTTTGCATTCTGAAAATTCTTTCTAATTTGATTGACTCTTGTGGTATCTTATTCTCCCTCCATCATACTTTATTTCCCACAAAATGCACATATTCCTTTCCAGAGTAATCATATTTGACAAGTTCTTGTTCCTTATTTCTCTGAAGAAGCAAAGCAAAGTGGTGAAAAAGTGAAAGTGTTAATCAATCAGTCATGTCTGATTCTTTGCGACTCCATGAACTGTAACCTGCCAGGCTCCTCTGTCCATGGGATTCTCCAGGCAAGAATACTGGAATGGGTAACCATCTCCTCCAGGGGATCTTCCCAACCCAGGGATCGAACCCTGGTCTCCTGATGTCAGGCGGATTCTTTACAGTCTGAGCCGCCAGGGAAGCCCAACCTAGAATAAAATTTTGATATATCAGAGTTTGAAGTTAGATCCTGAAATGTTAGCACAGTGGTAAGTGATTGTAAGAATTCAGTGAGTGGTTTTGAAAGGAGAGGAAAACACTTCAGAAGGGGAGGGAAGGAAGGCGATAGAGGGAGGAAGGAAAGGGAGGGGAGAGAAAGATTCGTCTGAAAGACTTGTTAAGCTCCTGTTAAGGCAAAGGTTAAAAATTACCTCTCTGTGAGACAGTACTTTTTATAGGACAGTGTTTACAAAACGTTAATTGTATTAGTTACAAGTTACATTTTTTTTAAAAAAAAAAGGACGAAGCCATGATATGTGTAAACCCAGGCGTAGCTATCAGGACCTGGGCACACTCAGCCTGACCTGACATTCCAGGCATTCAGTGACCTGGCACTTTGGAATGCTTGCGAACCTCTTGTCAGGGAATTGGTGAAACAGAGAGGTGCCAGAACATGAAGGGGGTGGAGACAGAAGCTTGTCAGTTCTCTTCCCTGGTGGGGGTGTAGGGGGAGGAAGCGGTTTCATTAGACAGCATTCATGTAAAAGCTATGCGCAAAAAGAGCTTAACAGAGCCAGCTGCCTTATAGAATCATGCAGGGAAATGGCTTCCAGTTTTTTTCTAATAAAAGAGAAATAAATGCAAATATCTTATGCTAATCTTATTGTTTTCAAGTTATATACTACTTTTAAAAAGTTCAAGAATATGAAAAATGGGTGGATCAGCAAAATAGCTGACTCGTAAGGACAGCCGGTCAGAGTACGGTTGTGGTCTGTCCCCATCAGGCGAGAAGCTGCAGAGTGTGGTGCTGTGACCCCGGAGCCCTGGATGCCCACATTGGATCTCAGCTCGTGGACAGTCCCAGGGGACATCTACATCGTCGTACACACTCACAGTGGCAAGGAACAGCAGGGCCCTCTGAGGGGTGAATGGTAACAAGGCCGCCCGCCTTCTGCAGTGTCCCTGGGGCCATGGAGGCACCCTGCCGTCTGCTGTGCTGGTGTTGGCCCCTGGCCAGGGGGCCGCCTGAATCCCACCACCTAGCAGGGACGCGAGTCCCGTCCCCAAGTAGCAGCAGAGGTGCAGGCAGGGGCGTGGGGTTCCCTGCCTGGCAGTGATGAGGTAGTACCCACTCCTCTGCCGGAGCCTTCTCAGGAAAGGCGTTAAACACAGCATTCAAATAAGACCCAGAGTCTTAGAACACAGTACACAAACACATTAGGGGTTTTATCTTTCTGGAGGTTGGCAGTTCACAGCTATGCTGTGGCTGTAGGGTACCATCAGGGATTTGTGCAGCTCACGATGGAGCAGGGGGACAGATGATCACCCATCAAAGAGGATATATTCTATCAGGGGGTGGTGATGACTGCTCTGAGGAAAGGTTCTGCAGGTTATGGGGCTAGAGAGTTACAAAGTAAACCTGGTAAGGTGACATTTGAAGAGAACTGTCTTTGTACGGACATCCTGGGGGTGGCCTTCCAGACAGAGGGAATAGCAAAAGCAAAGGTTCTGGGGCAGGAGCATGCTTAGTCTTTTGAAGGAACAACAACAACAAAAAGGCCAGCGTGTTTAGAGGAGGGAGCCAGGAGGAACATCAGAGAGGCAAATAGGCCTTTGCAGACCTGGTAAAGACTTTAGATTTCACTGTGTGGGATGGGAAGTCCTTGGAAGACTTTGACTAAAGCAGTGACATTTTCTGACTTAATGTTTTGAAAGGCTCGCTCTGGTTGCTATGTGAAGACTAGGCTGTTGCAAAGCAAGGGCAGGAAAAAAAGACAAGTTGGACTAACTCAGTGGGAGATGGCAGTGATTTGGATCAGGTTGGTAGAAATAGTGACAAATGGGGAGATTGTGACAGAAGAGCTGATAATATTTAGAAATCATAGACTGGATATGGGGTGAGCAGGAAGGAAATGAGATAGTGGACTTCTGGCCCATCAATTGGAATAATAAGATTGTCATTTATTAAAATAAGGGAGACGAGAAAATGCAAGCTTGGTTGGAGATGCCTGTTACATATCCAAGTGAAGCTCAGATAATTAGCTGTATGTGCAGGTCTAGATGTATCTTCCCGCTTTATTACCCCCAGTGTGTGGCTTTATTGTTTGGCATCACCTTATGATTGCAAGACGGTTGACCCGCCTCCAGCCGCACATCTGCCTCGAGGAAGGGAGCAGAGGAAGGGCGGTGAGTAAATGCAGAAGAGTACTGCCAGCATTTAATTTGAAGCTCCTACAGAAGCCAAAGCTCTGAAATAAAGATGTGGATACAAGCTGTTTATTTGGGAGATGAAAGTATGGACTATTAGTTTCCTGTGACTGCTGTATCATAAACTTGGTGGTTTAAAACAATCAAAACTTATTCAGTCGCAGTTCTGTGGTCCAAAGATCTGAAGTCAGTATCACTGGGCTAAAATCATGGTGTCAACAGGACTACATTCCCTCTGAGTGCTCTAGGGAGAATCTGTTCCTTGCTTCTTCAAGCTTCGGGTAACTGCCGGCATTCCTTAGCTTGTGGCTACATCACTCTGATCCTTGAGGCCAGCACCTCCACCTCTCTCTCGGGTTCATCTTCATGTCCCCTTCTCTTGGGTGTGTCAGATTTCCCTCTGCCTCTTTCTTAGGGCCCACCAGATAATATAGGATAATCTCCCCATCTCAAGACACTTAATTTAGACAAATAACTTTCTTCCAAATAAAATAACATTTATAGGTTTCAGGGATTCAGATCTGATATCTTTGGGGGCCATTTTTCAGCCTATCACCTACAGGATTGAGGAACTGAAACCAGGAAGGGCAAGTTATCAAACCAAGTTATGGCTGAGGGTGACTGGGGCAAAACCTGATGGGGAAATTCTGAAACACTGTATAAGGCACACCCCTTAGAGTTATTCCATCCAAGAAGCAGGTGAGAGATTATACACCAGTAGCCAACAGTTATTGGTTGAAGGTTGCTCCCAGAAGGGCTTCAATTCCCCATCACTTCTGACCTGTCTATCACACAGGAGTCAAAGAGGAAGAGAACCACTCAGGCAAAGAAATGCAGGTTCTGTCCGCTGGAAATCAGGCTTAGTGCCCGGAAGTGGTGAGCATGAGAGATGTGTGGAACATCAACAGCAACTGCTGTGGCCTCTTTCAACAGCTTCGTGATAACTTCCACTTAGATTTCATAGGCCAGCTTTTGTTACATGGCCAAGCACAGCTTCAGGGGAAACTGGGAAATGTAGCCATATCCTCAGCCAGACATAGTTCCATGCTGAATAGCACACTGGAGCTCTGCTAGCATGGAGGAAAGGGAGGAGGGAGGTTGAGGAGACAGCCAGCCACATAGGCGATAAAGGATGGAGACAGACACGTGGTAAGGATGACTCAGACTAGGGTTTTATCACTGCATATGGTGAGAAGTGGTCAGGATTTAGAATACTGGAGGCAGTGCCGATGAAACTGTTGTTCTGGAGTTTGAGGAAAACACAAATCCAGGATCATGAAGGGTTTTTATCTGGAGCAACTGTAGCAGTGGTGTCAATTAAAGAGATGGATGGACTGGAGTGGGAGCAGGTTTGTGGCACAAGGAGTCTCTCACTCTGTTTTGAACTTGTAAAGACTGAGATGTGTATAGATACCCTGTGGGAATGTCAGTGTTGACTAGGTATTTGGATAGAGAAGCCCAGAGTTCAGCAGCTCTGCGGATACTAATTAGGAAGTTATCGGAACAAGCTGGCACTCAAGTTTCATTAGAAATTTCCACTATTTAGGAAACAATGTATTTCTTAGTTTTCTAGCATTGGAAAAAACAGATTTTATCAGTGTTTGCCTAATACTCTACTTTTAAGATCTAGTGAAATAGCTGGCTGTAGTTGTAATAGAAAAAGAGTAAAATGACTGTCCTCATATGTACTAACTCTATAGTCTTTTATTAAATAGGCCTTTTGGCAGGAGGGAATTTTAATTAACTTAGAGATTGGCTTATGGATTCCAGGCTAAGGTTATTGGTGGAAATCAATAATTAAATGTTTAAGTAATCAAAAAAAGTACCAAGGGTAATTTTAGATTTTGAAAATGGGATAACTGTATACTTTAGATACAAATTAGATTTGGAGTTTATTCTTTTTCAGTGGCTTAATAAGATGTCTAGATATACTTTAATTTCAGCCTCTCCCATAGGCTTAAGAAAAGAAATATAAAAAACAAAAAGGAATCTAAGCTAATGCATGTGTAAGCGTTTATTTACTATTAATTGTACCATATGTTTCTATGTATTAACATGAAATTGTTTTTCAGATAATTATTTAAACTTTTAGGTGATTATAGAGATCACTCTGAAGAAAGAGGGTTATTGCTTGCTAACATTTCACTGTCTGTTTACCTCATTTGATCTGTGAACCAAGATGTTACTTAGAAAGTGAATAATTATAGAGAAGTTTCAAGAAAAACTTTATCTGTAATGAAGGCTTTTTAACAGAACTTCCATTCTCTTTAGAACTTAAAAATGAGAATTAGACTTCTTAAAAACATTGATAGAGACTTGAAAGTTGTGACATTGCATTTTATTTCTATAAACTTCTTTCTTTGATTATTATGATGAAGGCTTTAGGATAAAGCCATTATAGGTACATTTAGGCATGCTTTATTGGAATAGGGGATATATACTTCCTCCACATCCTAACACTAAGCTTATCACAAATGAGAGTGAAGAATGGACTGAATATGAGCCCCCACCTTGGGTATACAGTAAAAATAGGCACTGCAACGCCTCTACGTCAGCAAACCTCATGGTGACAATAAATTATATTTTTTGGACCACAAAAAAAGTGCTTGAGAAAAAGTTACTTTAACTATAATTTAATAATTAATTTGGACCAAGGGCAACCATGAAGCTATGGCCTGAAAATCATGAGGTGATAAATTTTTCCTTTACTGTTTGAGGAGGGACGGTTGGCTAAAGGACAGACTGAGAGCACAGACACGTCTGTGAAAATGGGTTCCGGGAGCTCTCCTGGAGCCTCTCCCTCGGGCTCTAATCATGTTTCTGCAGTGCAGTGTGTGATGTTCACGTGGGGTCTGTGAGCCACCAGAGGAGAGCTAAACTCTATGTTTGTCATTATTTTTACCCATTTCTCCTAGCCTCTGGCAGCCATGAGTCTGTTATCTGTATCTATGAACCCGATTTTTTATATATATATCTACATTCCTGGGTCAGGAAGATCCGCTGGAGAAGGGATAGCTACCCACTCCAGTGTTCTTGGGCTTCCCTGGTGGCTCAGCTGGTAAAGAATCTGCCTGCAATGCAGGAGACCTGGGTTCGATCCCTGGGTTGAGAAGATCCCCTGGAGAAGGGAATGGCTACCCATTCCAGTATTCTGGCCTGGAGAATTCCATGGACTGTATAGTCCATGGGGCCACAAGGAGTTGGACCTGACTGTCTTACACTTTCATTTTCATATCTGTATCTTAGATTCCACATATAAGAGAGTATATATGGGATTTCTCTTCCAGTGCCTGACTTATTTCACTTAACATAATACCCTCAAGTTTCATTCAGGTTGTTGTAAATGACAGGATATCATTCTTTTTTGTGACTGAGTAATATTCCATGTGTGTATGTATGTGAACACACACACATGTATACACATGCATACCTCATTTTCTTTATCTGTCTATCCACCAATGGACATTTAGGTTTTTCCATAATTTGGCTATTGCAAATAATGTTTTCATGAACATGAGGATGTGTGTATCTTTTCAATTTAGTATTGTCATTTTCCTCAGATAAATGGCCAGAAATAGAATTGCTAAATTGTATGATAGTTCTATTTCTAATTTTTTGAGGAAACCTCATACTGTCTTCTGTAGAAACTGTACCAGTTTACATTTCCACCAGCAGTATGCCAGGGTTCTTTTTTCCATATCCTTGTCAGTACTTTTTATTTCTAGTCTTTTGGATAGTAGCCATTCTAGCACATGCGGTGATAATCTCATTATGTTTTTAATTTGCATTATGTTTAATGATTAATGATGTACAGCATCTTTTCATGTGTCTTTTGGGCATCTGTATGTCTTTTTTTGGAAAAGTGTCTATTCAGATCTTCTCATTTTTTAATCACTTTTTGTGTATTAAGTTGTCTGAGTTCTTGATTTATTTTGAGTATTTGCAAGTATTTCCTCCCTTTTTCTTTTGTTGATTTCCTTTGCAATACAGAAACTTTCTAGTTTGTTGTAGCCCCACTTGTTTATTTTTGCATTTGGTGTGAGATTCCAAAAATCATCATCAAGGCATATGTCAAGGAGCTTTACCACCTATGTTTTCTTTTAGGAATTTTATGGTTTCAGGTGTTACACCCAAGTCTTTAATTCATTTTAAGTTGATTTTTGTTCATGGTGTTACAGTGTTGGTCCAGTTTCAATCTTTTGCATGTGGCTTTCCAATTTTCCCAACACCATTTATTGAAAAGACTGTTCTTTCCCCATTCTTTGACCATATATATGTGGGTTTATTTCTGGGCTCTCTATTTTATTCCATTGATCTGTGTGTCTGCTTTCCTGTGAATATCATACTGCTTAAATTATTATTGCTTGTAACATAGTTTGAAATTTGAGAGTATGATACCTTCAACTTTATTCTTTCTCAAGACTGATTTAGCTATTTAAGGGGTCTCTTATGGTTCTATATAAATTTTAGGATTATTTGTCCTATTTATGTGAAAAATTCCATAGGTATGGGGATTTTGATAGGGATTGCATTACATCTGTAGATTGATTTGGGTGGTATGGCCATTTTAACAATATTCATCCTTCCAATTTGTGAGCATGGGATATCTGTCCATTTATTTGTATTTTTTTCAATTTCTTTAATATTTTATAGTTTAAAATATACAGATCTTCCACCTCCTTGATAAACTTATTGCTAGGTATTTTCTTCTTTTTGATGTAATCATAAATGGAATTGTTTACTTCTCTTTCTAATATTTCATTATTAGTTTATTTAAATAAGCAAGTTCTTGTGTATTGATGTTGTATCCTGCAACTTTACCAAATTTGTTAGTTTTTGATGTAGTCTTTAGGGTTTTATATATATATATATATATATATATATAATATATATACACACACATAAACATATTATGTCATATGAATATAGTAATAGTTTTACTTCTTCTTTTCCAATTTGGATGCCTTTTATTTCTCTTTCTTGCCTAATTGCTCTGGCTAGGACTTCCATTCCTGATCTTAGAGGAAAATATTTCAGTTTTTCACCTTTGAGTATGATGTAGGCTTATCATATGTGGCCTTTACTACGTTGAAGTACTTTTGTATGTTCCCTCTATACCCACTTTGTTGAGGGATTTTTTTCATAAATGGATGTTGAATTTTGTCAAATGCTGTCAAATGCTTTTTCTGCATCTGTCGATTGAGATGATCACATGATTTTTGTCCTTTATTTTGTCTATGTGACATGTCACAATGACTGGTCTGTGGCTATTGAACCATCCTTGCATCTCGCTGATCACAGTGTATGCCTGTTGAATTTAATGTTTTGTTGAGGATTTTTGCATCTGCATTCACCAGGTAATTTTCTTTTCTTGTGGCATTCTTACCTGGTTTCAGTATCAGGGTAATGCTGGCTTCATAAATGAGTTTGGAAGAGTTCCATCCTTTTTTTTTTTTTTTTAAGAGTTTGAGAATGATGGTATTCTTTGACTGTTTGGTAAATGTCACCAGTGAAGCAGTCTGGTTCCAGAGTCTTGTTTGTTGGGAGGTTTTGGATTACTGATCCAGTCTCCTTATTAGCAGTCAGTCTGTTTAGCTTCTTTATTTCATTATGATTCAGTCTTGGTAGATTGTATGTTTCTAGGAATTTATCTATTTCATCTAGGTTGTCCAATTTGCTAATTTATAATTGTTCATAGTAGTCTCTTATGATCTATTTATTTCTGTATAATATCTGTTATTGGGCTTCTCTTGTGGCTCAGCTGGGAAAGAATCTGACTGCAACATGGGAGAGCTGAGTTCGATCCCTAAGTTGGGAAGATCCCCTGGAGAAGGGAAAGGCTACCCAGTCCAGTATTCTGGCCTGGAGAACTCCATGGACTGTATAGTCCATGGGGTCGCAAAGAGTTGGACACGACAGCGACTTTCACTCACTTCACTTCACAACATCTGTTGTAATAGCTCCTCTTTCATTTCTGATTTTATTTGAGTCCCTCTCCTTTTTGTTGGTGAATCTAGCTAGAGGTTTGCCAATTTTATTTATCTTTTCAAAGAACCAGCTCTTAGTTTCATTGATCTTACTTACTTACTGTCTTTTAACCCTTATTTTACTTATTTCTGCTCTAATCTTTTTATTTTATTTCTTCTAGTTTTTTTTTCTCTATTTCCTTGAGGTGTAAAGTTATTTATTTGAGCCTTTTTGTTTCTTGAAGCTAAGTATTTATCACAGTAAACTTCCTTCTTAGAACTACTTTTTGCTGCATCCCATATAGTTTGGTGTGTTACATAATCCATTTTTGTTTGTCTCAAGGTAATTTTTTTTAAAATTTTTCTTTTTATGTCTTCTTTGAACCTTTGACTGTCCAGTAGCATCTTGTATAGTATAATGTCCACATATTTGTGAATTTTCCAGTTTTCCTTGTGTAATAAATTTTGAGCTTTTCATACCACAGAAAAGCTGCTTGATGTGATTTCAGTCTCTTTAAATGTAGTGAGCTTGTTCTGTGGCCTAACATATAATATAGCTTGGGAAATATTGAGCAGGATACATTTCTATTGCTTTTGGATTGAGTGTTTTGTAAATATTTGTGATCTCAAATGTTGTTAAAGGCTGATGTGTTTTAGGTGATTATCTGTCCTGTGTATCTGTTGATATAAATGTAGAGTATTGTAGTCTCCTGCTGTTATTGCTATCAATTTCCCCTTTAGGGCTGTTGATATTTGCTTTAGTTAGATGCTCCTCTGTTGGCTGTGTAAATATTTACAAACATTACGTCTGCTTGTTGGGTTGATGTCTTTATCATTATATAATGCCCTCCTTTGTCTCTTGTTACAGTCTTTGTTTTAAAGTCTATTTTGTCTGATAAAAATACAGCTATTCCAACTTTTTTTTTTTGTAGTTCCTATTTGCATGAGATCTCTTTTTCCATCCCTTCACTCTCAGTCCATGTGTGTCCTTACATCCAAAGTGAGTCTCTTGTAGGCAGCGTGTAGATGGGTCTTATTTTCTTATCTATTCATCCACTCTGTGTCTTTTTTTCTTCACTCTGTGTCTTTGGATTAGAGAATTTAGTCCATTTGCATTTAAAGTAATTATTGATAGCTGTGCATATACTGTCATTTTGTTAATAGTTTTCTGGCTGTTTTTGTGTTTCCTGTCTGTTCCTTTCTTCTTCTTTTGCTCTTTTCCTTTTTTGCTTTGATGACTTTCTTTCAGTTCAGTTCAGTAGCTCAGTCGTGTCTGACTCTTTGCGACTCCGTGAACTGCAGCACACCAGGCCTCCCTGTCCATCACCAACTCCCAGAGTTCACTCAAACTCATGTCTATCAAGTCAGTGATGCCATCCAGCTATGTCATCCTCTGTCGTCCCCTTCTCCTCCTGCCCTCAATCCCTCCCAGCATCAGAGTCTTCTCCAATGAGTCAACTCTTTGCATGAGGTGGCCAAAGTACTGGAGCTTCAGCTTTAGCATCATTCCTTCCGAAGAACACCCAGGACTGATCTCCTTCAGAATGGACTGGTTGGATCTCCTTGCAGTCCAAGGGACTCTTAAGAGTCTTCTCCAACACCACAGTTCAAAAACATCAATTCTTCGGCGCTCAGCTTTCTTCACAGTCCAACTCTCACATCCATAGATGACTATTGGAAAAACCATAGCCTTGACTAGACGGACCTTTGTTGGCAAAGTGATGTGTCTGCTTTTGAATATGCCATCTAGGTTTAGCGGTATGCTTATATTTCTTTACCTTTTATGTATTTACTATAGTTTTTTTGCTTTGTGGTTACCATGAGGTTTGCATATTAACAATTTATATATGTAACAGTTGATATAAAGTTGTAAATAACTTAAGTTTGATACCACTGTAAAGCTTAACCTTCATACTCTTCCCTCTGCATTTCATGTTTTTGATGTCACAGTTCACATTTTTTCATCTTGTCTATCCATTAATTATAAAATCATATTTTTATGGTTTGTGTTTTTAAATCTTCATACTAGCTTTATAAGTGATTAACCCACTACCTTTACTATATATTTACCTTTCCAGTGAGATTTATTATTTCAAATGTGTACTTGTTAGTGATCAGTACCCTTTCTTTTCAGCTTAAAGAATTTCCTTTAACATTTCCTGTCAGGTCAGTTTAGTGGTGATGAATTCCTTTAGCTTTTCTGGAAAACTCTGTATCTTTTATGAATGATAACTCTGCCAGTTAGTTTTCTTATTGAAAATTTTTTCCTTCACTACTTTGAATATATTGTGCCATTATATATTTAGTACAGCTAAATAATAGTAATCTACCTAAGACAAATAATATGTTAATACAGTTTAAAAATGAGTTTTATTGCAACATTTTTGAAAAATTAAAACCCGATAAGATTGCCCATCAGATTTTTGGAAACTCATTTTCTTAGGCTCATCCGTGGTGCATGAGGCAGTCTCCTCTTTATTCTTTCTTATGCTTCCTTTCCCCTCTTCCCTTTCTCCATGGTGACTTCTATGTTTGTCTTTTAAGCCAAATCCCCTCTTCTCTCTCCCAAGCTAAAAATCCATTTCTGTCAGATATCTCTCATGTCCTGAACTAAGCTCTCTCTTTTTAAAAATAAACAACCTGATATCCACTTCTGCTTTCCCAATTGTTGATGGATGGACTAGCCCTACATTTCAGTTTGCCTAGAACTGTCACTGTTTGTATCTCTTGTCCTGAAATAATAATTAATAGCTACCCTTTCACTTTTAAAATTATCCTGGGTTAATTATCCTGGGTTAATAACAAATCATATGTCACCATAGCTATCTGTCTGATTAAGTTCTGCCTTTTAAGAACCAGCCCCTCAGCCACTGTTAAAGGACTCTGGAGTGACAGGCATGTCCATGAGTCCTACCCCAGCTCCTGTTTCTCTGAGTGCCTCTCTCCACATCCATCCCCCTGCCGTTCCTCCCTGACACACTTGCCCCACTTCCTCCGTTTATATCATCAGCTTTCTATTTTGCTCTCCATCTCCAAGTAATGATGTCCTGATTGTTTAACTCTAGGCTCCTCAGACTGGTATGTTACCCTACAAGTCTCAGTGTGCCCCTTCCTTTCTGGCTTAATGCATTTAGACCTCTAGCCTTTCTCAGAATCTGGCACTTGTGAATTTCTCCCGCTGATAAACCCAATAGTTAGGGCAAGGGTTTACCTCTCTTATGTAGTGTATTGGACACAATCCACCCAGCCTCCAGTGCTGAAAGGCTTAGAGAAATGTCTTCTTTCCTGCTTCAGCTCCTCAGCCAGCTTTTACAGGGCTGAGCTAAGGCCCGCTTTGCGGGGCACTGTGAAGGCCCACGAGAAGAAGCCCAGCAGAGTAATTAGCGTAGTGTCAGCGTTTAGCTAAGAAAGAAATGAAGATGCAGGTGTCAGTGTCCGGATAATGAAGGAGGCTGAACTGAGTCTTTTGCCTTTTATTTTAAAGTTCACTAGATTTAGGAGCAAATATTGGTACTGAGGGGGCTTCCCTGGTGGCTCAATGGTAACAAATCCGCCTGCAATGCCGGAGACGTCCTGCAATGAGGGTGACAGGGGTCTGATCCCTGGGTGGGGAAGATCCCCTAAAGAAGGAAGTAACAACCCACTCCAGTATTCATGCCTGGGAAATCCCATGGACAGAGGAGCCTGATGGGCTACAGTCCATGGGGTCGCCAGAGTTGGACACGACTTAGCGGCTAACCAGCACCAAAGGGCATGTACTTGATGCCTTTGTTACCAATGCAGAACCTGGTGTCTGTCCTAGAGTTGCTGAATCTGATCAGTGGGGGTGTGATAGACAGTTCTCTCCAATCTGTGCAAGGTATGCAAACACCAAGTGGGTAGTTGAGCTAGATGACTTGTCAAAGTCCTCCCACCCTGAAGTCTAATATTCTTACTTTTGTATAGCATAGTCATACCCAGGAAATAAGCCCTCCATTCATTTATTTCACAGTATTGGTTGAGTGGCTCATAGCAATGCCTCGTTCTTCTTTGGGCCTGTGTTTCCTTCCTGAACACAGGAAGGCTCGCTCTTGAGTGCCTGGGAGATAGTAATGGAGAACACTTGTTTGTTGACTCAGAGATTCACTGAGCACCTGCCATGTACTGCGGCACTGTGCTCAGCTGGGTGACGTGTTGATGAGCAAGACTGACAGAGCCCCTTCCCTTCAGAATTTACACCAGCAGAAAAAATAAACCAATTGTGTTTACAGTAAAGCTGATACATGTTGTTATGAGAAAGAAAATGGGGTGAAAACCATTCTTTTTGTTCTGTTGTTTTTCCCCGCATCAGAATTCCAATTAAAATCCAGTCAGGTTATTCATAGACGAAATAGTAATTCCTCTCCTCAGACTGGTTTTAGGTTTTAAGTCAAAACTGAGAGCCTTTGGGCCTTAGCCCAGGAATAGTGGACGACTTCAGGATTCATTTTTGTACTTAAAACCGCTCTGGTGTCACAACTGGAATGAAGGCTGTTGAATAAGCCAGTCGAAGGGACATCCCTTGTTCAGGTTGACTCTGGGTATTTTAGAAAGGGATTCTAGAAGTTCTGAGTCCTTTGAGTTCATGTACCTATTTCAAACCTTATCACAACAGAGCTCATTGGTACTACATTTGTCAAGGAAGTTTTTATTCAAAACATGAAGATGTTGTTAATGTAGACCATGCAGTAACTGCAATAGTAACAAAATAAGTCCACCAACCCTGCTGCCAGTGATCCTTACCACCCCCATCCCCAACACTTTAATAGAGAAAATGAACAATGTCAACTTTGCACGTTACATTACAAACAAAACCATAACTAAACAGAGAGAGGAAGAAGGAAAAACCCCTGTCTTTTGCTATGGATACAGGAAAGCACTTAATTTAGAAGCAGCTGTCTAGGATCTAGTTCTGGCTCTTCCATTAATCAGTGTGTGACTTCAGTGGGTCTGGGCTTCAGTTTTTTTTAAATGCTAAATGATCCTTAATTAGCCCTAAAATTCTCATTCAGTGAAAGTAGATGGAGGAAATGGTGTCATTTTACACTTACCTCTCCTGGCTTCCTCTCAGCTACAAATACATCAGAAACCCCATCACCACTGAACAGATGGATAATGAAGCAACTTGCTTCTCTAACCTGGACGTTTGTGCGTGCCTTAAGCTGAAGCCTGGGACCTCAATGTCTACCTGCTTATCTGAACTGAATGAGTGAACTGACACCAGGTCCTTGGGGAGTGCTGCGCTTCTCGAAGGAGAGCCCTGCCCCGGGAGCACTCACAACTCAGCAACTCTCAGCCTCCATAATGCTAGTTTGCACCAAGGGTCCTGTTTCAAACACCATAGACCTTCCTAGGACCAACTGTTCCTACTTTTCTGGCTAATATCTGCAGTCTAAAATCTTATGTTACTCTGCCCACATCTGCTCAATCAGCTTTCTTCCAGCAGACATCACCGGCCAGATGGCATCAGGCTTCTGTCCTGAAGGAGCAGCAGTGTAGCCCAGGTGCCTGTGAACCTGGTCCTGCCTCGCCTGGGTCTGTTCCTCAGCCCCTGGCAGGCCCTGTGAAGCCCCAGTTAGCCTGCCATCAGACCTGCTCAGGTTATGATAAGCATATAGGCATATGTACATGTACATGTAAGAGGATGGAATTATCTTTTAAATATTTATGTGTTTGTTTTTGGCTGCATTAGGTCTTAGTTGCACCATGAGGTCTCAGTAGTTGTGATTCGTGGGCTAGGTAGCCCTGCTGTATGTGAGATCTTAGTTCCCAGACCAGGGATTGAACTCGCATCCCCTGCATTGCAAGATGGATTCTTAACCACTGGACCACAAGCAAATTCCCTGGGATTATTTGTTATAATTAGAATTTTCCTCAAATTAACCCACTCTAAAATTTATTATTTTTCAGTTCAGTTCAGTTCAGTCACTCAGTCGTGTCCAACTCTTTGCGACCCCATGAATCACAGCACGCCAGGCCTCCTTATCCATCACCAACTCCTGGAGTTCACCCAAATTCATGTGCATCGAGTCGGTGATGCCATCCAGCCATCTCATCCTCTGTCGTCCCCTTCTCCTCCTGCCCCCAATCCCTCCCAACATCAGTGAGTCAATTCTTCGCATGAGGTGGCCAAAGTATTGGAGTTTCAGCCTCAGCATCAGTCCTTCCAATGAACACCCAGGACTGGTCTCTTTTAGAATGGACTGGTTGGATCTCCTTGCAGTCCAAGGGACTCTCAAGAGTCTTCTCCAACACCACAGTTCAAAAGCATCAATTCTTCAAATTAACTTTATTTACTGTGGCCTTATTTCTGATGTAATCCACGTGATACATAGGAAGAAAAATGCAGATTATAACTGTATATATAATATATATAACTGTATATATAATATAATGCATTATATTATGGCACAGCTGTACTTTTTAAAATGCCAGTGAAAAGTATATACTCTGTTAGCTCTGAAATTAGCTTTTAGTTTTAATTTAAAATGTTAGCCTCTAGTTTTCAGAATTCTTCCTATTTAAATAATTGAAAATTTTGAGAAAATAATGATCAAGATATTCAAAGCAAAATCGTAAGTTTTCCTGTTCTCACATTTCAGTCTTTTAAAATATATTTCACTCTTCTACAATTGCCAGAGCTTCTCCTTGTGAGGCAGAACTCCAGGAATTGATGGAGCAAATTGACATCATGGTAAACAACAAAAAATTGGACTGGGAAAGGAAGATGCGGGCTCTGGAGACACGATTAGATCTTCGGGATCAAGAGTTGGCAAATGCACAGACGTGTCTGGAACAGAAAGGTCAAGAGGTACTGCGGAGCTGTGTTTCTAAATTGTGCATTCCTCAGACTGTTATAAATAGTGCTAGTTCCATCAGAATGTATTTTTCATTACACATATTTTGTATAGGCATCAGCAATAGCTTGAAATGCCCTGAAATTCTGTCACAATGTGCTAAATGTATGTGTTCTATCAACTAAGTGGCAAGCAGAGCCTAAACCTATAGTAATTTGTCGATGCAGACAGACAGAGTCCAGTAGATGCCATCTAGGAAAGTAAACATTTGACATGTATGTGAAATACTGTTTTCAAGCAAGGATGTCAGTGCTTTTGTTGCTACAGAAACAAAGTAGCCATCAGAGCTGTGCCTTTGGAGCAGACAGAGTTCGGGATCATTTGCCTTTTCTCATCTTCTAGAAAAGTCTTGACTAAAAGAAGTGACAGATAAAGCCTTGATTGTAGGTCAAGAAAGAAGAGAGTTCAGTGAGAGGGGTATATGTGTGCCTGGGTGTCCACATGGCTCAGTGATACAGAACCTGCCTGCCAACGCACGAGACACAAGAGACGCAGGTTTGATCCCTGGGCTGGGAGGATCCCCTGGAATAGAAAATGGCAACCCACTCCAGTATTCTTGCCTAGAGAATCCCATGGACAGAGGAGCCTGGCGGGCTACATACAGTCCATAGAGTTGCAAAGAGTCAGACCTGGCTGAGTGATTGAGCACGTGTACCACCCAGGAGGAGCGTCCTGGTCCCAGGGAGCCCGCTTGCAGCCAAGCTGGTGAAGCTGGAGGGATGTCTGAGTGCTCTCGCGCCTGCTGCGGAGTTCAGCAAAGTCATACGCTTCACCTGACATGGACTTTCATGTCTGTGAATTTTCTTTGGGACCAGGCATAAGGCAGGTTTACTGATCATATGCTAATAACAAACATCAACAGTCAACTTGTTCCACAGCTGTTTTTCTACCTCTGCTGGACTCAGTGGAACTTAACTTCTTATCTTGGTTAACTATGTTGTTGTTTGGCCCAGTTAATGTGGTTATCAGTAGAGGCAGGTCATGAGACTGCACATGCAAGGGGCTACTTTCTGACTTTTCGTCCTGTCACAAGCCAGATGTGCAAACAGAACCCTCACATGCTGTTTAAGCAGACAAATTCTGTAAGCCAAATCCCTATGAACTCCTCTTAGACATTTTTTTCTTTTTATACTTTTTACTCTGCTGGGTCTTTTTTGCTGCTCCGGGGCTATTTCTAGCTGTGGTGAACAGGGGCTACTCTTGGCTGCACCGGCTTCTCATTGCGGTGTCTGCTCCTGTTGCAGGGCACAGCCCCTAGCCCATGGGCTTCAGTAACTGCAGCATGAGGCTCTGCAGTTGCTCATTGCGGTGTCTGCTCCTGTTGCAGGGCACAGCCCCTAGGCCCACGGGCTTTAGTAATTGCAGCAGCCTGGGGTCTCGAGTATGGGCTCGGTAGTTGTGGCCCAGGGGTTTAGTTGCTCTGCAGCACGTGGAATTTTTCCAGACCAGGAGTCGAACCCATGTTCTCTGCATTGGCTGGTGGATTCTTACCCACCGCACCACCAGGGAAGTCCTATTTTTCTCTTCAATTTGTTAGTTTTTATTTTTTAAAAAAGGTAACAATTATTCCATAACACCACTAAAACCGAGCTCCCGTTGAAGGCAGCAGAGCCTAAAATAAAGGCTGAAATGTGTTGGCAGGGTTTCTGCCCAAGAGTGATGACATAACTCTCCCAAAAAGACAATGCGAAGTAGATTTTAAATCTTGCTTTAATGTGCCAGTAAGAAGGCTCGACATCCATACCATACTGTCCTAAAGTGTACCCAGTGGAATAGCCCTAGCAGCATCTGGTTTTTGTGAATTTAATTATTAATAACTATTCTAAGATTTTGTCAGGCAAAATTTAGAAAAATTAAATTTTATTCTTAATGCAGGTGGGGTTACTTCGACAGAAGTTGGACAGTTTGGAAAAATGTAACTTAGCAATGACTCAAAATTATGAAGGACAACTACAAACCCTGAAAGCTCAAGTAAGGAAACTCATTACAATTTAATATCATGTTTTGATATGTGTTTTGACCTATAAAATTGTGTTAATTTTGTTAAAGAGCCTCTTGATGAAAGTGAAAGAGGAGAGTGAAAAAGTTGGCCTAAAGCTCAACATTCAGAAAATGAAGATCATGGCATCTGGTCCCATCACTTCATGGGAAATAGATGGGGAAACAGTGGAAACAGTGTCAGACTTTATTTTTTTGGGCCCCAAAATCACTGCAGATAGTGATTGCAGCCATGAAAATAAAAGATGCTTACTCCTTGGAAGGAAAGTTATGACCAACCTAGATAGCATATTGAAAAGCAGAGACATTACTTTGCCAACAAAGATCTGTCTAGTCAAGGCTATGGTTTTTCCAGGTCATGTATGGATGTGAGAGTTGGACTGTGAAGAAAGCTGAGCACCAAAGAAGTGATGCTTTTGAACTGTGGTGTTGGAGAAGACTCTTGCGAGTCCCTTGGACTGCAAGGAGATCCAACCAGTCCATTCTAAAGGAGATCAGTCCTGGGTGTTCTTTGGAAGGACTGATGCTGAGGCTGAAACTCCAGTACTTTGGCCACCTCATGCGAAGAGTTGACTAATTAGAAAAGACTCTGATGCTGGGAGGGATTGAGGGTAGGAGGAGAAGGGGACGACAGAGGATGAGACGGCTGGATGGCATCACCGACTCGATGGACATGAGTTTGAGTGAACTCCGGGAGTTGATGATGGACAGGGAGGCCTGGTGTGCTGGGATTCATGGGGGCACAAAGAGTTGGATATGACTGAGCGACTGAAATGAACTGAACTGAACTGATGTCATTTTTTCTAACCAGAAAATGATACCTTGTGGCAAATGTGCTTTTGTTGCTGCTAGTTTACTCTACTGCTTCCTTCTTTGAAATTATTCATTTATTCATTCTCTCAACATTATTTTCCTAAAATACCTTAAGGATATGTTTTATCACATTTTGCCTTAAAAAACTCTGGCAAAACTTTCTTTTGAAATTGCTTCCTTTTTAAAAATGGTGTGTTTTCTTTTCCTTCTAAAATTATTAAACTATAATTATATTATATGCATTTGAGATTTATTCTTCTGGAAAGGTATAGTCAATGTACTTTCCCCTATTCCTCCTGCTAAATGCAACTAGAAATCCTGGATGTTATTTATAAAACAGTGTAAGACTGAGAAGTGGAGAGGAAAGACAGACCAACTAGGACCTTGGGTCCCAAGGCAAACATGTTGTTGAGTTCCTGGAATTTCTTTTTGCCTCTTATATCGTAGACTGGATAACAGAGAAGCCAGCAGGCCTGACTCTCCAGTGGGCACAAACAAACCAAAAGAGGAAGAAAGCCTCTTCCTTGCAACTGAAAGACCTGAAGAAAGACAGCCTACAAAGATTAAACGCTTTTTGATAATAACTGCTGACTGTAGCCAAAGGGCACAGAAAAAGACCATAGCTGCAAACCCACTTCACCAGCAGGGACCCAGTAGACAGCCTCGGCTCCGCCCTCGCCTTCTGTAATGAGGTAGTCCAGGCCCCAGCCTCCGGGGAGTCGGAGCAGACTGAGTGGAAACGCAGCCCGTGGTGTCAGGGCGGCCGTAGCAGAACCTGGGCTTCCCTGCGCCTCTGCTGGTGGTGTGGCGTCCTTCTCTCTGCATTGGCATCTGGGGAAGCCTAACAAGGGTCTGGATACTCACCGCCTCTGTGGTAACCGGGCTCCTTCCCTCACCACAGTACCGTTGAAGGCCATGCGAGAAGCAGTCATGTGGCATCTGTGCCCCTTCGCTCAGCGTGGTGCCAGTGGAAGATATGCGGGTCCTGAGCTCCCACTCCCACTCAGCAGTAACGAGGAACACCGACCTCCTCCCAGTTACCAGCTGAGGCCAAGTGAAGACCTAGACTTTCACTACCACAAGGCAGCAATGAGGCGCCATTGCACATTTCCCTGCTGGAGCATTGTCAGAAGAGGACTGCTAAAACACAGGATTTCTATAAACTCTGGAGTCACATCACAATACCCCAAAGTGGTTTCAGTTTAAAAAAACTCACTCATCATAGCAAAAACAAGGAAGATCTCAACTTGAATGAGAAAAGTCAATTAAGAAACACCAACAATGAGTTGATATAGATGTTAGAATTACCTGACAAGGAGTTTAAAGTAGCTGTTATAAAAATGCTTCAATGAGCCATTACAAACATGCTTGAAACAAATTAAATTAGAATGTTTTAGCAAACAAAACTATAAAGAACAAGCAGCTAGGAATTTTATAACTTAAAAATACAATAACCAAACTAAAAAATTCAATAGATGGGTTCAAAACCAGAATAGAGACGATAGAAGACATACACAATGAGTGAACTTGAACGTAGCACAATAGAAATTACCCAATCTGAACAGCATGTTAAAAAGCAACCAAGACAACCTAGACAGCACGTTGAAAAGCAGAAGCATTACTTTACCAACAAATGTCTGTCTAGTCAAGGCTATGGTTTTTCCAGTAGTCATGTATGAATGTGAAAGTTGGACTACAAAGAAAGCTGAGCACTGAAGAATTGATGCTTTTGAACTGTGGTGTTGGAGAAGACTCTTGTAAGTCCCTTGGACTGCAAGGAGATCCGACCAACCCATCCTAAAGGAAATTAACCCTGAATATTCATTGGAAGGACTGATACTGCAGCTGAAGCTCCAGTACTTTGGCCACCTGATGCAAAGAGCTGACTCATTGGAGAAGACGCTGATGCTGGGAAAGACTGCGGGCAAGAGGAGAAGGGGGCAACAGAGGCTGCGATGGTTGGACGGCATCACTGACTCAATGGACATGAGTCTGAGCAAACCCCAGGAGACAGTGAGAGACAGGGAAGCCGGGCGTGCTGCCGCCCGTGGGGCCGCAAAGAGCCGGACACGACTTAGCGACTGGACAGCAGCAAAGAGGTTTTGTTACCAATAGGTCTGCCCTAAAAGAATAGCTAAAGGAATTTCTCCTTGGAAAAAGGAAATGATAAGAAAAAATTGGGAAAGTGAGAGCATGGATAAATGCAGTAGATTTTACTTCTCTTGAGTTTTCTAAATTTCTTTACAACTGAAGCAAAAATTATGATGATAAAGTGGTTCTTCATGTATACTGAGAAAATAATTAAGACAGTGATGTCAGAAATGGGTCTTGGCAAAGAGAACTAAGATTCTAAACTTCACTTGAACTGGTAAAATGTCAATACCAGTAGACTGTAATAAGCTATGTATGTATAATCTTATACCTAGAGCAATAAGTAAAAAAAGCTAAACAAATAAATACATTCAAAAATACTATAGATACATCAAAATGACATTCTAAAAAATGTTCAAAGAACCCAGAGGAAGATAGGAAAGCTAAAACAGATAAACCAACAACTAGGCAACAAACATGAAACAAAGTCAGGCTTAAACGCTAATATAACAATAATTACATTAAATAAAAATGGTCTGAATATACTAGTTAAAAGAGATTTGCGGAGTAAATAAAAGATATATCACTCAACTGTATGCTTTGTTCTAGGAACTCACTTCAAATATAACTGTGTATGTAAGTTGAAAGTAAAAAGATAGAAAAAAATACAAAAAATATACCCTGCAAATACTAATCAAAAGAAAGCAGAAGTAGTCCAAAAATAATTCAGTGGAAAAGGAATAGTCTTTTCAACAAACAGTGACAGGACAATTGGATATCCACACGAAAAAGAACTAGATTGGGCCCTTACCTAAACCATAGACAAAAAATAACACAAAATGAATCAAAGACCTAAATGTAAAAACTAGATCTGTAAAACTCTTAGAAGAAAACATAGGAGTAAATCCTCATGGTTTTGGATTAGGGACAGTTTCTTAGATTTAGTACTAAAAGTACAAGAAAAATTAGATAAACTTGATTTCATCAAAATTTTAACAACCTTTGTGCTTCAAAACACACCACCACCAACAACAACAACAAAAAGACAACTCACAAAGTGGGAGAAAACATTTGAAAATCATATATTTAATAAGGTACTCATATCTAGAATTTTTAAAAAAACTGTTAGTAGTCAATAGTAAAAAGACAAATGACCAAGTTTTAAAATGGGCATAGGTATAAATAGGCATTTCTCCAAAGGAGATGTATAAATGGCGAAATAAGCATGTGAAAAAGTGCTAAACGTCATTAGTCATCAGGGAAATGCAAATCAAAACCATAATGAGATATCCCTTCACACCTGCTAATTGCTGTAGTCAAATGATGGCTAAAAGCAAGCATTGGTAAGGATATGGAGAAACTGGAGCCCTATACATCACCACTGAAAAGGGGAACATGGTGCAGCCACTTTGGAAAACTGTCTGGCAGTTCATTAAAAAGTTAAACTTACAGTTTCTACACTTCGGTTTCTAGTTTCAGCTATTCTACTCCTAGGTATATATAACCAAGAGAAATAAAAACCTACATCCACACAAAATCTTCTACACAAATGTTCATAGCAGCATTTCCCCATAATACTGAAAAAGTGGAAACAATCTACATGTCCATCAACTGATGAATGAATAAACAAAACATGGTATATCCATGCAATGAAGTATTGTTCAGCCATTAAAAGGAATGAAATATTGACCCAAGCTACAGCATGGATGAACCTTAAAAGCATTATGCTTTTAGGAAACCAGACACGAAGGATTGCATATTGTATGATTCCATTATATGAAATGATCAGAATAGGTAAATCTATAGAAACAGAGATTAGTTGTTACTAGGGCCTTGAAGAAGGAGGAACTGTGTGAAAGTGAAGTTGCTCAGCCGTGTCCGACTCTTTGCGACCCCATGGACTGTAACCTACCACGCTCCTCTCTCCATGGGATTCTCCAGGCAAGAGTACTGGAGTGGGTTGCCATTTCCTTCTCCAGGGGATCTTCCTGACCCAGGGATCGAACCTGGGTCTCCTGTATTCCAGGCAGACGCGTTAAGCTCTGAGATGTGTAGTCACTGTTAATACATACAGGGTTTCTTTTGGAGATGATGAAAGTATTCTGAAATTAGATAGTGTGATGGTTACCCAACTGAATATCCTAAAAACCAATGAAGTAATACTCTAAATTTTATGGTAGGTGAATTGTATCTCAATTTTAAAAACTGTGTGAGAAAGAAAAAGGAAGCAGAAATGACTACATTACTGTCAGATATAAAATAGACACAATTGTTCATAGCTTTCTTTGTAATAGTAAAAAACTGGAAACAACCAAAAATATCTCAATATGTGAATGGTCAAACAAACTGTGGTTACATCTATACCATGGTATAATACTGAGCAATAAAAAGGAGTGAACTATTGATACATTGATCACATACTGTACTGACATCAATTTCCTGAGTCTGACACTGTACAAAATTCAATAAGATGTAAATATTGGGGGAAACTGGGTAGAGAGAACCCAGAATCTCTCTGTAATATCTTTGCATTCTTGTGAATCTATACTTATTTCAAAAGAAAAAAGAAAAACAAATTTTGTGAAGTTATTTAGAAATTTCCTAACAGATGTTGACAGACCATGCTGCTTTTAATCTATTATTTGAAGGCAGAACAAGAGAAAAAAATTACAGTCTAAGTTATAACAAGAATTACTGATAAGAGAAAGATTATATCAAGCTTTATATTTAATTTTATTTAAACTTACATCAACATAAGTATGTTTGTATTTTTTCTGTTAAGTCCTCCATTTCCTTAAAAGAAGTGTAAGTTGGTCATTTTATAGACTGAGTTACTGAAATTAAAATTGTGAACACAAGATGGCACTAAATAAAAGTAAGAAAAAAAACTTGGTTGTTTTAAATTGTGAGCTTTTCTATATATGGTTAAGATAAAACTGAACAAAACATTTTATCAAGTGAACTGTTGTTAAACTGTGCAGTCAATGAAGTTCCAAATTTACTTGAAAGCTGAATTGTGTTCAGCTTCAACAATTTAGTTTTAATAACTGGTTCTATCTTCTCTAATTGGAACATTTAAGCTTTACTTCATTTCCTAATCATGACTTAAATTTTGAAAGAGGTATGCAAGAGAACTATCATGAAATCAAGTTAGAAATAACCAATAGTAAAATGTTAGCATTCTCTATTATTTACAGTTTTCCAAACTAACTAATAGCTTTGAAAAACTGAGATTACACCAGATGAAACAAAATAAATTTCGACGAAAAGAAGTACCACACCTCAAAGAAGAAATGCCCTTTGAACTGAACAATTTGAACCAGAAATTAGAGGTAAGCTCTATTGTGTTAGTTTATCTCTATATGTATTAAGATTGGTTTTTGTCGTTGTTGTTGAGGGCTATTTGTCTCCAGAATGCACAGTGGCGTGTACCACTGTGGTAACAAAGCACCATTAGAAACCTGCTTTCCATTGAAGATATTTTCTTAGTGCACCTTCCTTCAGGCACTTAGTGAATTAAAACATCACTTTGATTTATACATCTTTTATACATATCAGCGTTTTGGAGAGCAAAAAATTGTTCAAAGAAACTGCAGCTGTTGAGTGAAATTGAAGGACATCCCTGGGGTCAGTTAAAGTGAGTGTCTAATAAATCTTTTAATGGCTATTTAACTGTAGGTGCTTAAGTCCTGATGAGGACTCATAGCAATTTCAGAACACAGCTTGAAGTTTCAGGATCTTTTCTTTAAAGAGGTAGTATCACTCTAATACAGTGACCCTGTGTCACCCAGAACTCCTAAAATCTCAGTCCCTGAAAAGGTTAACCATGTCATAGAAACACTTATTTCAATCCCCTTAACTTTCTAACCTTGGAAAAAATAAATACGCTATTTTTCCTCTTTGTGCCCTTGTGCATTCCTGCTACTGGCCACGTAACAGCAGATAGAGTCTACTGTGGGTTCCTTTTCTAACCTTAGCTAAATTCCCACTGTGGCTCATTATTGTTTTCTAATTGACCTCAAATTGACCCCTGTCATGTTATTCCACTCATTTTTTCCCCCTCCACTGTTCTCAAGCCCTAAACAATGGTTTCTCCCCACAGCCAGCCAGTGATTTCATTTTTTTCTGCTTTGTTCATAGTTAATGGCTCTCTATGTCCCTGATAGCTCAGCTGGTAAAGAATCTGCCTGCAGTGCAGGAGACCCCAGTTCAGTTCCTGGGTCAGGAAGATCCACTGGAGAAGGGATAGGCTATCCACTCCAATATTCTTGGACTCCCTGGTGGCTCAGATGGTAAAGAATCAACCTGCAGTGCAGGAGACCTGGGTTCAGTCCCTGGGTTGGGAAGATCCCCTGGAGAAGGGAAGAGCCACCCACTCCAGTATTTTGGCCTGGAGAATTCCATGGGCCTGCAGAGTCGGACACGACTGAGCAACTTTGACTTCACTGACTGTGCGTCTCAATCACCCAGGTAGAAACCTCTTAGGAATCTTTGATCTGTTCCTTTCTTACTCCTATTCCAGCCCAGATTTGCCCCTTTTCTGTATCTAATGCCTCTTATCTCTGTCTTCCTCCTAACTGCCATTGTCCTGTTTTATACTTCTTTGTCTTTGTCATCTAACTCTTCAATTAACAGCCCTTCTCAAACTTTTCCTCCAAAATATTTTTCAGAGCAGGAAAAAAAAAAAAAAAAAAAAAAACTGGAACCACAGCCCTAAAACTAGCCTATTGCAAGAATTTTGTTGAAAATTTTAGTTTTTAAATTCCTGTAAATTTTATATTGTACTACTTAAGGAACATACATTTTTTAAAATATAAAATTACTGCCACTAAGTAAGGATGACCCTCTAGGAAAATGCACTGTGTATAACTTCCTGCCTCTTACAATGGTGTAACTAGACTGATATTTAGAATATTCTGGTCTCACAGAAAATGCCCACAGATTGTGATATAATATACATAGGCTTTCACTGAAAATGCTGTTAAATCACTGACTCTTCATTTGATTGACTTCTCATGGGGATTAGTGGGAGAACTACTTTCATATAAATTGTTCAAACAGTGTGCACATTTTACATTTAGAGATCTAAATATGTAAAATGTACCTCTGAAATTATAGTGAAAATTAGTAGCAAATATGTGATATATTTGTATTTATACAAAAATTTTTTAAGCATAATATGTCAATATAGTTTCATCTATATCATAAAGGAAACACTTCATGTACCTGTCTTTGTTTAGAGGCAGCTGAAAAATTAATGTGTAGGAGATGGACTGTTCTAGTTTTAGCCTACATCTAAGAATGTTTCTCCTTTGGGACAAACATTTAATACATTGGTACAGTGTTTGAACAGTGGGAAACAGCTTGCTCCAGTGAAAGAACTTGACAGTTTACAACTTAAAATAGGGCCTGACTGTCTCTCTTATTTGCCCTGTGACCTTTGGACAAGCTGATGACCTCACGGAGATTACATTTTTCACAATAAATGGGGGCTAAGATTATCTTATAAGTGACATTGTGGTTATGGAAGAGGAAAATATGTTTGTGTATGTGTGTTTAGATGCTCTCTGAAGCATCTGGGGTAGAAACACATGAGGTCTGAAAGTTGCCTTAAAATACTTCAGTGAAAAAGGCAGAGATGAGATACAAATGGTCTGATTTGACAGGAGTTAAACTGGGTGAAGGGTACATAGGAGTTTGTTTTACTATCTGCTTTTATATAAGTAAGAAAATTTTCATAAGAAAAAGTTAAAACTATCTTACAAATGAAGGTTCATAGAGTCCCTGACCTGTAGTAATCACTAAAGAAGTGTTCATTCTACCTTTCAAGATTTAGTAGAGGGACTAAAATATATATTTAACAATGCAACTTCTGCTATAAACTGATTTTAATGCCTCTGATCCACTCTCAATGACACGACTGAGCAACTGAACTGAACTGAACTGATAATCCACCTTGTATTGATTTGAAATGTTAACCTATTTTTTAAATTAGTTTTGTAAAATTGTCACTATTTCTGAAGACCTTGTTTTCATGTACCTTATTTAAAACTGTCAAATGTCAGAATCAAAGTCAGTTACTTTAAATGAACTGTCTCCATTTATCTTAATACATATAGTCTATTTATCAGGGTATTATTACACATTTAAAACAGAGTCTATCTATATTTCTCCAACTTTATTCAGTTCCTTTCAGTTCAGTTGCTCAGTCGTGTCCAACTATTTGCGACCCCATGAATCACAGCACGCCAGGCCTCCCTGTCCATCACCAACTCCTGGAGTTCACTCAGACTCATGTCCATCAAGTCAGTGATGCCGTCCAGCCATCTCATCCTCTGTCATCCCCTTCTCCTGCCCCCAACCCCTCCCAACATTAGAGTCTTTTCCAATGAGTCAACTCTTCACATGAGGTGGCTGAAGTACTGGAATTTCAGCTTCAGCATCATTACTTCCAAAGAAATCCCGGGGCTGATCTCCTTCAGAATGGACTGGTTGGATCTCCTTGCAGTCCAAGAGACTCTTAAGAGTTTTCTCCAACACCACAGTTCAAAAGCATCAATTCTTCAGCACTCAGCTTTCTTTATAGTCCAACTCTCACATCCATACATGACCAGTGGAAAAACCATAGCCTTGACTAGACAGAACTTAGTCGGCAAAGTAATGTCTCTGCTTTTGAATATGCTATCTAGGTTGGTCATAGCTTTTCTTCCAAGGAGTGAGCGTCTTTCAATTTCATGGCTGCAGTCACCATCTGCAGTGATTTTGGAGCCCAAAAAATAAAGTCTGACACTGTTTCCGCTGTTTCCCCATCTATTTCCCATGAAGTGATGGGACCAGATGCCATGATCTTTGTTTCCAACTTTATTATCACCACTCAATTTCAGGTCACTTCTAATTACTATAAAGGCCTACTAATTTAGTACTGAAGTCTTCCCTCAGTGATTATTTGGAAGCTTGTGGATTTATAAAATGAAGATTTCCCACAAAATTCTTTAAAATCATTACTCTGTAGAAAATGTGAAATGCCGTATTCTCATTTTAAACAAGATATAGCTTTCATTCTCTCTATTAGTCTATTTATTTTCCTGCATAGCCAATCCAGTCATTTCAGCCGTCTTTGAAATACCACCAATCTCTCAAAATAGTTCAAGTGAACTATTTTCCAATTTGATGTATTATTGGAAATGGCTGAGATAATGGTGGCATCATCTGAATGACTTTTTTGTAGCACTGTTATTGTACTAATACTGTACCGGTACATTTCCCTACTTGATTATGTGCATGTGTGCTCAGGCGTGTCTGACTCTTTGTGACCCCAGAGACTGTAGCCCTCCAGGCTCCTCTCTCCATGGGATTCTCCAGACAAGACTACTGGAGTAGGTTGCCAGCGCCCTCCTCCAGGGAATCTTCCTGACCTAGGGACCAAACCTGCATCTCCTGGGTCTCCTGTATCGGCAGGCAGATTCTCTACCACTGAGCCACCTGGGAAGCCTTCGGTCCTTGTTTTGTTTTGTTTTTTTCTTTCAAAAATTTGTTTCTTTTAAACATGTATTATTTTTAAATCCTCCTCTTTCCACAGTACCTGCTGGACACTAGATGCTTAATGCTACTGAACTGATGATTGGAAACATCAATATGTTCATGCCATGTATCTATATTCAGTAATATCTCATATGGACTCAGTAGCTATAGAGTTTTTTTCCAGCTGTGTTATTTTCTTTGCAAAATTTAGTGAGAAATGTTTACATTTCTGGAAATACTAATACTGTGCTTTTCTGTGTACATTCAAGAAATGTAAGTGGTGACTGGCACTTTGTCAGCCACTGTGAGCTATACAAAAGTAGTGATATCTGTAGTACTTAGTCTTAAGTTGCTTACAGCCTGGACAGAAAGAGAAGATATAATGGCCAGCTGTAGGCAAAACAGAGAAAGTGAAAGTTGCTCAGTTGTGTCCAACTCTTTGCAACCCCATGGACCATACAGTCCATGGAATTCACCAGACAAGAATCCTGGAGTGGATAGCCGTTCCCTTCTCCAGGGGATCTTCCCAACCCAGGGACTGAACCCACGTCTCCCACATTGCAGGCTGATTCTTTACCAGCTGAGCCACCAGGGAAGCCTGAAGCTGTGAAGTTTTCTTCAGGGTCCCCAAAGCCACATCCCTTTGTCTTGTAAATCTGTGAACAGATAATCTTTCTCCATGAAGACACAACTTGAGCAAAAGCATGAAGAACTGAGTGTCACTTCTTTCCCAGCTCAGCCCAGTTGGTTCCGCCTAAGTAATGCTTATAATTATCCAGGCCAGGCTTCAGCAATACATGAACCGTGAGCTTCCAGATGTTCAAGCTGGTTTTAGAAAAGGCAGAGGAACCAGAGATCAAATTGCCAACATCCGCTGGATCATCGAAAAAGCAAGAGAGTTCCAGAAAAACATCTATTTCTGCTTTAGTGACTATGCCAAAATCTTTGATTGTGTGGATCATAATAAACTGTGGAAAATTCTTCAAGAGATGGGAATACCAGACCACCTGACCTGCCTCTTGAGAAACCTGTATGCAGGTCAGGAAGCAACAGTTAGAACTGGACATGGAACAACAGACTGGTTCCAAATAGGAAAAAGAGTACGTCAAGGCTATATATTGTCAGCCTGCTTATTTAACTTATATGCAGGGTACATCATGAGAAACGCTGGGCTGAAAGAAGCACAGGTTGGAATCAAGATTGCCGGGAGAAATATCAATAACCTCAGATATGCATATGACACCACCCTTAAGGCAGAAAGTGAGGAAGAACTAAAGAGCCTCTTGATGAAAGTGAAAGAGGGGAGTGAAGAAGTTGGCTTAAAGCTCAACATTCAGAAAATGAAGATCATGGCATCCAGTCCCATCACTTCATGGCAAATAGATGGAGGAAACAGTGGAAACAGTGACAGACTTTATTTTGGGGGGCTCCTAAATCACTGCAGATGGTGATTGCAGCCATGAAATTAAAAGACGCTTACTCCTTGGAAGAAAAGTTATAACCAACCTAGACAGCATATTGAAAAAGCAGAGACATTACTTTGCCAACAAAGGTCGTCTAATCAAGGCTATGGCTTTTCCAGTGGTCACGTATGGATGTGAGAGTTGGACTATAAAGAAAGCTGAGTGCTGAAGAATTGATGCTTTTGAACTGTGGTGTTGGAGAAGACTCTTGAGAGTCCCTTGAACTGCAAGGAGATCCAACCAGTCCATTCTAAAGGAGATCAGTCCTGAGTGTTCATTGGAAGGACTGATGCTGAAGCTGAAACTCCAGTACTTTGGCCACCTGATGTGAAGAGCTGACTCATTTGAAAAGACCCTGATGCTGGGAATGTTTGAGGGCAGGAGGAGAAGGGGATGACAGAGGATGAGATGGTTGGATGACATCACCAACTCAATGGACGTGGGTTTGGGTGGACTCCAGGAGTTGGTGATGGACAGGGAGGCCTGCCATGCTGTGGTTCATGGGTTACAAAGAGTCAGACACGACTGAGCAACTGAACTGAAATGAAGGGAGGCCTGAGACGGTGCCTCCATTTTTGAGAACGGATTGCTCTTGGCTTCCCCTGAAAGGCACAGCGGACAAAGTCACTGAATTAGCCCAAGCCCCACCCCTCACACACAAGGCAGCAGGTTGGTTGACTGAGTATAAAGAAAGGAAAAAAACCTTCTGGTGTCAGCTTAGGAAATACAAGGAAGTAATGGTTGATGCAAAGAATTGTTTGAAACTCCATTATTAGTAACAAGTATTTGTTACAAGAAAAAATTTAACAAAATCCTTATTTTTTAAAAAAATGCAGATTAAGTTCCATACTTTTTTCTCAGAACAAAGGTGCAAATGAAAGGTCTTATTTGTTGTGTTTTAAAATGAATCATTTTTGAGCTTCTATTTCTCTCTCTATTAAAGGAATTTAGAGCAAAGTCAAGAGAATGGGACAAGCAAGAGATACTGTATCAGACTCATCTGGTATCTTTAGATGCTCAACAAAAAATATTATCTGAGAAGTGTAATCAATTTCAGGTACGTTTTCTAATACTGTCTAATACTAAATTAGAATAAATTAGAGGTTAAACATTGTTAGTCTTTTCACCGTTCAGCATGTAACCTTTCTCCAGATAGAAATGCCAGGCAACGGAAAATAACCAGAGTAGGTCCAAGACTAGGTAGTATGAAATATCCTTAATGACTTTTTATGTCCCAGAAGGTGGTGCTATTAAAAGTCTCCATTGTTATTATGCCATTATATAGCATGTTTTGCATGCCTGTGGGCAAGTCATTTAATTTAAAGAAGGCTTGGTCCCTGCCCCCTAGTACTTTGCAGTCTAGACACAGAGATAATACAGGTACAGGTCGACAAATAATTAATGACAAGTAAATGGAAAGAATTCAAATCCTTTTAGAGGTAACAGGAATAAGAGAAAAATTTGAACTGAGATAGTCAGGAAACATCCTCCAGCAGGGGTGGAACGAGGCGTGGACCTTGAGAAGGGAGGTATTTTGAGACAGGAGAGAATGTATTGGGGTAGTGGAAATAACAAGAGCAAAGTCACTGGGGCATGAGAACAGAAGGCGAGTTTGTGGAATGGTGGAGTGGGCTGGCTGGATGGAGGGCGCCTGGGGCTGATGCGGGTGGTAAGGAGCCAGAAGCTTACCTAGGCAGTTGGAAAGTTTATTCACGCCAGTAAGCCAAAATCACTGCAGATGGTGATTGCAGCCATTAAATTAAAAGACGCTTACTCCTTGAAAGGAAAGTTATGACCAACCTAGACAGCATAGTGAAAAGCAGAGACATTACTTTGCCAACAAAGGTCCGTCTAGTCAAGGCTGTTTTTTCCAATGGTCATGTATGGATGTGAGAGTTGGACTGTGAAGAAGGCCGAGCGCCAAAGAATTGATGCTTTTGAACTGTGGTGTTGGAGAAGACTCTTGAGAGTCCTTTGGACTGCAAGGAGATCCAACCAGTCCATTCTGAAGATCAGCCCTGGGATTTCTTTGGAGGGAATGATGCTGAAGCTGAAACTCCAGTACTTTGGCCACCTCATGCGAAGAGTTGACTCATTGAAAAGACTCTGATGCTGGGAGGGATTGGGGGCAGGAGGAGAAGGGGACGACCGAGGATGAGATGGCTGGATGGCATCACTGACTCGATGGACATGAATCTGAGTGAACTCCGGGAGTTGGTGATGGACAGGGAGGCCTCAGTTCAGTTCAGTCGCTCAGTCGTGTCCGACTATTTGCGACCCCATGCATCGCAGCACGCCAGGCCTCCCTGTCCATCACCAATTCCCGGAGTTCACTCAGATTCACGTCCATCGAGTCGGTGATGCCATCCAGCCATCTCATCCTCTGTCATCCCCTTCTCCTCCTGCCCCCAATCTCTCCCAGCATCAGAGTCTTTTCCAATGAGTCAAATCTTCACATCAAGTGGCCAAAGTACTGGAGTTTCAGCTTCAGCATCATTCCTTCCAAAGAAATCCCAGGGCTGATCTCCTTCAGAATGGACTGGTTGGATCTCCTTGCAGTCCAAGGGACTCTCAAGAGTCTTTTCCAACACCACAGTTCAAAAGCATCAATTCTTCGGTGCTCATCTTTCTTTATAGTCCAACTCTCACATCCATACATGACCACCGGGAAAACCATAGCCTTGACTAGACGGACCTTTGTTGGCAAAGTAATGTCTCTGCTTTTGAATATGCTATCTAGGTTGGTCATAACTTTCCTTCCAAGGAATAAGCGTCTTTTAATTTCATGGCTGCAATCACCATCTGCAGTGATTTAGGAGCCCCCCAAAATAAAGTCAGCCACTGTTTCCACTGTTTCCTCCATCTATTTGCCATGAAGTGATGGGGCTGGATGCCATGATCTTCATTTTCTGAATGTTGAGCTTTAAGCCAACTTTTTCACTCTCCTCTTTCACTTTCATCAAGAGGCTTTTTAGCTCCTCTTCACTTTCTGCCATAAGGGTGGTGTCATCTTCATATCTGAGGTTATTGATATTTCTCCTGGCAATCTTGATTCCAGCTTGTGGTTCTTCCTGCGCAGCGTTTCTCATGATGTACTCTGCATATAAGTTAAATAAGCCGGTGACTATATACAGCCTTGACATACTCTTTTTCCTATTTGGAACCAGTCTGTTGTTCCATATCCAGTTCTAACTGTTGCTTCCTGACCTGCATACAGGTTTCTCAAGAGGCAGGTCAGGTGCTCTGGTATTCCTGGCGTGCTGCAATTCATGGGATCGCAAAGAGTCAGACATGACTGAGTGACTGAACTGAACTGAAGTGAAGACACTGTTTTGTTTGTTTCGTATATACTTCCTTTTCATTCTTTCTTTAAGTTACTTCAATATGTTATACATGTTCCCTGAATTCAACACCACAAAATAATCTGACAAAATTGCTAACCTCATCCTCTACTCCATTCCTATCCATTTAATACAAACACTGTAAACAACTAGGTGTTTATCTTCACATAATTTTTCTTTTGTTTGGTCACATATGAAAATCTGTTTGCATGGAAATTATATATGTTTCTTTTTAAAAATTTGCTTTTTTACTTAATAAGCTATGCATAGCCTTTTGAGTCACTGCTTAATTATATTTCATAGTATTTGGTATATATATGTGTGTATATATATATATCATATACACCATAGTATATAGTAGATATACCATAATTCTTTCAAACATTTCTTTATTAATGAACACTCAGGTTGTTCCCAGTTTTCTGCTGTTACACAGTATTGTAACAAGTGTCCTTGTATAAACATCTGTAATACCAGTACTCTCATTTCATTAAATAAAAATCTTAGAAGTGTTTGTTGAGCCAAAGGGTATGTTCATTCAAATTTATAATAAATATTATCAAATGTTTTATTAAAAAAAGTATAGCAATTTACATTTCATGAACAGTCAAAGACTATTCCTGTCTTGCCAACATGGAATATCAGTCTTTTGATTTTTACCAACTTGAGATGCTGATAGTTATGTTGGCTTGATTTGCTTTATGTTTCTCTGGCTGCATGTGAGGTCGAGCATCTCTTCACGTGTTTCTTAGCCTTTTTCATTTCCTGTTCTGTGAATTTCCTGTGCACAAACTTTGCCCACTTTTCTTTTCTGATCTTTGTCTTTTTCTTATGATGTGTAGTTTTTGTGCTTTGGGAATTACATGTGTTGTTATATGTGTTGACACCTTTTTTCTACAATCCAGATTTGTTTGTTTATTTTTGGTCATAGAGACATTTTCAACTATTGCATAATTAAATCCATAGTTTTTTCCCATTTTTCATATCTTCTGTATTTTATTTTTTGCTGAATAAGCATTTCCTACTCAAAGCCCTCTACCCTACTCTGCATCTTTGCTCTGAGATTATAGAAATATGACTTCTCTTTATGCCATCTGAAATTGAGGTTTTAGAATAAATAGAAGTCTGAATTATGAAGGACAGAGCTTCATTATCTAATAATATATTTAAAGATTTTTTCCAAATTTTTTCTGTCACTGTTGAACTTTATATATAAGCTTAGATATTCCCCACTTCACTGACAGAGGTTTCAAATTTCTCAGAAACAGGCACAAAGTTACCACACACAGCTAAATGGTAAGAAACAGAGCATAGAAGACAGCAGCCCTGAAATTCCGCGGCTGGTATGTGAACCGGATTCCACTTGTGAAACCAGTGAAAGAGATGAATTCATTATTGAAAAATTAAAATCAGCTGTGAGTGAAATAGCACTAAGCAGGAATAAATTACAAGATGAAAATCAGAAGCTCTTACAAGAACTGAAAATGTACCAAAGACAGTGCCAGGTAAAGATTTATTTATTTTTCAACTGATACTGCCGTTGAGTTATACAAATGATGATTCAACAGGTATATGGATTAGAAAGCTAATTTTTTTATTACACATGTAAATTCAGTTCACATTTCCTCTTAATAAGTAATTCCTACTTGGTGAGTGAATTTAGTGATCCTGTGAGTACTGTGCCCCGCTAGGTGCTCTTGGGACCTTCAGCAATGCAGTAGTGACTACCCGCGCAGTGGGACAGGGATCTCTCACAGACCTCTGTTCCTAAACGCCGTGCCTCTTTAGCCACTGCACACCCTCTGAACCCAGTGTTCGTTCTCTGACCCTTGTGCCTCTGACTCTCAGGAAACCATAAGGGTTTGACCCTCTAATCACCTCGGTGAAAGGCATGCAGATCGTTCCCTGTGATTTATCACTGTTAGGTTTATCATAATGGTTTACCAAATAGTAGCCCAGAGTTTTGTTTTTTTAGGTGACTCCGTATTAATAGATATGATCAATGGTTTTTCCAAGGATTAATTTTTTTAACTCAAATATATTTCTTTTTTTTTTTTTTGGTCTCTCTCTTGGAACCACTAAGAAGGTTATGTAGCATTCGTTAAAATTCTTCATCACCAACTTCTTGCCTAAGTGTGTACTTGATATTCATGGCTTTCCCAGTCACTTGAGACTTCAATGGTTTTCTCTCCCAGTCTCCGTCAGACCTCCCTCCTGCAAATCTTCGGCCTCTTTCTACCGATTCCTCAGTTCCTCGGTGTCAGCCCATTTCTGAGTCTCTCTTCCTCCCCAGGTGGTGATCGCGGCCCCAGGTCACCACCTGAGTGCTTCTCTAAGATACTCCGCCTCAGGCTCTTCTTCCAGGGCCATTTCTCAGTGTTGGGTCAGCTGCCTCCCTCCTCCTGCCGCGCTGTGAGATGACACTCTGTGAGATGACACGTGGGCCTCATCCTTGCCCTTCTTTCTCTACATCCATCTTCTGTCAGATCACAGACTCCCAGCTTCTCCTGCCCTGTGGCATTTCTCAGAGAAGCTCCCCACCCCTAACTCCAGCTCCATTGGAGAAGGGGTGTTATTCTAATGCACGGGAGAAAGATGTAAACAAGCAAGCCAAGCTAAACCACAAATACTAAATGCTGAGGAACTCATACAGTTTCTAGAAACAGAAAAGACATTGATGCTGTTTTCTCTGGCTTCTCTAGAAGGTGAATGAGACGAGCACTTCCTCTTCTGGTCTAGGGCTCGTCTGGTGTTCAGCTCACCATCAGCCCCGCAGTGCTGGGTTTGCGGTTCATGCAGTTCTCACGGGCTTCCCTTCACCTCGGGGCCTGCTTCCCCTTCATCTCCCAGGATAGGAGCCACTGGTCACACTTCTGGCCCTGCATTAAAGGCAACTTATATTTACATCTTTGTAGCTGTCTTTGTCAGAGAAGGCAATGGCACCCCACTTTAATACTCTTGCCTGGAAAATCCCATGAATGGAGGAGCCTGTGGGCTATAGTCCATGAGGTCGCTAGGAGTCAGACACGACTGAGTGACTTCACTTTTACTTTTCACTTTCATGCACTGGAGGAGGAAATGGCAACCCACTCCAGTGTTCTTGCCTTGAGAATCCCAGGGATGGGGGAGCCTGATGGGCTGCCGTCTATAGGGTCGCCCAGAGTTGGACATGACTGAAGTGACTTAGCAGCAGCAGCAGCAGCTGTCTTTGTACTGGTTGGATCCTGCACCAGAGACACAGTCAATAAATGAAATGGTTTTTCTGGGTATTACCTGAATATTCTCCCCTTGTTTCAGGTTATCCTGCTCAGACTGAGGACTTCTCTTTGCCCCTTCTTGAGGTGTTTTTGGCTCTGGTCCCTAGGAATCTGTTTTCTACTCTGACCTATTTTGTTCTGTTTTCATTGGTTTGCCTGAAACATATTTCTTCCATAGCTCTAGTTATGAAGCTTGGTTCTACCTTTTAGTGAGATCCTGATTCTTTAAGAACATTAATTCCTTTTAATCTCCCCCAAAAGAGTTCTTTTTGGACTTATTACAGCCCAAGAACATTGTCTTTTATAGATGGAGATTCAGCTTTTGGTTCTTGGCTCACATGTGGAATAGTAATCTCTATTCTTGCCCAGTATTCTAGGAAGAGGTTCTGTTCCCCTTTCATGGCAGCGTGACTGACTTTCTCTGTAATGCTTTCCTTCATCAACCCCACTTTTCTCCTTCTCAGAACTTCATCTTTTATACTTTTCCAAGAAGTACACTGAAGAATCTTGTTAAAGAAGGCTGCAAATGGAGGAAGTGTGTGCATTGAGAAGCATTAATAAATTAACATTCCCGGTCCAGATCACAACCCCTGCTCTCTCTGCATAAGCACCGTAAGCCTGTACTGCTCACCCTGTCACACTCGGGCTCCTATGCACAAGTGAGAAAGTGCAGCCTGAGAGTGAACACGTCACCGGGAGGTAGAGGACGTGAACCTCCTGATGGCCAAGGCCATGGTATCCATCCTTCAGCACGATTGTCATATTGATTGACTCTTCTAACCCATGACTCATCCCTCACCCAAGATCTTCACAGACTTGCAGGGTTGGAGTGGGGGGCTTACCTGTACTCCTGAGAAGGCTCTGTAGGTTGTCTGGGCTAAGGAAGGTCCATGTTAGCAGGAATAGAGACACAGATGTAGAGAACGAACTCCTGGACCCCGCAGGGGAAAGGGAGGGTGGGACAAACTGGGAGAGGAATGTTGCCGTATATACAGTACCACGTATAAGATAAACAGCTGGTGGGAAGCTGCTGTGTAGCTCAGGGAGCTCAGCTCGGTGCTGTGATGATCTGGACGGATGGGATGGGGGTGGTTGGGAGAGAGGCTCAAGAGGGAGGGGCTCTATGTATACATATAGCTGATTCACGTTGTTATACAGCAGAAACTAACAGCATTATAAGGCAATTATATTCCAACAATAAAATCTAAAAAAAAATGAAAGTCCATGTCACCCACTTTGACTTTTCCTTATAAATATTTATTAATGTATTTAATTTATTAACATTTCTAAATATATACCAACAAAATAAAAACCCAACTACTCATAGAAGTCAATATAATTATAAAATATTTTGACTGATACTTATACTAAAGTTTATAAATATAACTATCTTAATTGCCTAACTGTTCTGAAAGAAAAGTGTTAGTTGCTCAGTCGTGTTTGCCTCTTTGAAATCCCATGGACTGGAGCCTGCCAGGCTCCTCTGTCCATGGGATTCTCCAGGCAAGAATACTGGAGTGGGTTGCCATTCCCTTCTCCTGGGGATCTTCCTGACCCAGGGATCGAACCCAGGTCTCCTGCATTGCAGGAAGATTCTTAACCATCTCAGCCATGAGCCACCAGGGAAGCTGATGTTCCTTTAAATCAGTGATCCTCTACTGAGGTGATTTTGCTTCCCCAGTGATAATTGGCAATGCTTGAATACATTTTTGGTTATCACTACAGAGAAGAGGGGTGTTATTGGCATTTAGTGGGTAGAGGTCTGGGTTGCTGCTAAACATCTAAACAGTCTCACAATGCACAAGATAAACACCACAACAAAGAATTATACAGACCAAACTGTAAATTTTGCTGGGCTGAGAAACCTTGCTTTAAATTTTAAAATGTTACTTTTCTCATAGACTTCACCAGTAATTCTCTAAGTGTATTTGTGATGTTTTCCAGAGTTAATGATAAATTTTACTGTGACTGGAATTTATTTATTTATAATCCACTAATTTCTATGAGAAAGTTTCCCAAAATTAGTTTTACAGATTTTTGTTCATGTAAAAACTAATTTATTTATCCTTGGATCTAGGAACATTAGTAAATTTAAACATCTCCATTTTATACTTTACAAGGGATTCACTTGTTTAAAAAACACAATTCAAATTATTCTGGATTAAGTTTCACACATTAAAAAGTGTTATAGTTCTAATGAAAAGACTTTTGAGAAATAATTTGCTTCAAAACCTTCAAGATGTCTAAAAATTTTGTAACTAAACAGATGGGCCTTAAACTTGTTTTACAAAAATTATGTTTTACCAAATGGGAATAATTAGAGGTGAATGATCACTATAACCAGTGCATGTTTTTAGAAACAAGTCTCTCGTCTCTTTTTGCAAAACTGTCATATGTTAGTGCTCCACATCTTGCACATACATTTAAAAAGACAACTGTTTCAGCCTGAATTACTGTCACTTATTGTATATAAAATTCTCTTTTGTTTACAACACACTTTAATGCCAGCTGCATCTGAATTTTCACAGAATCACATCTTCTCACTTGTCTTTCTACAACCTTGAAATGTGTCAGCAGACACATCTATTCCATTACATATATTGATTTTCTGTGTTGCACTACACTCACATTTTGAAAGTGTGCAATATTTCCCTTTGGTAGTCAATGGCACAAATAAATTGTTCTGTATTTTTTCTAATATGTATGCCAAAAAATATGACCTGTTTTTGTTTGCTCGTTAATGTGTCATTAAGGTATTAGAGCCACACAGTCCTATAGAAATATAAGACACAAATGTAATTTAAACTTTACTAGTAACCATATTAAAAAACATCATAAGAAATGGGTAAAATTAATATATGATAGTAATAAATTTTATTCAGCACAACACATATCCAAAGTGTTATCATTTCAACATACAATCAATGTCAAAAAAATTTTAATGAGATATTTTGCATTTCTTTTAATAATTAGCCTTCAAAATCCAGTGTATATGTTATACTTGCAGCACATCTCAATTTGGATATTAAGTATCACCGGGAATACCTGATCTGTATTTAGACTTTATAAAATTTACAGTTAAAATTTTAGACTTGCATACACACACAAGTTGTCCCAAATAAACTTGACAGTGTTCCAATAACTGAATCAAGTACCAAATAATCATTTTCCTGAATATTTGCGTCCACATTGGCAAATAACTGATTTGACTTTTTATACAAAAGCATGCAAATTTTAAAACTACATCGAAGTTAAATCCCCAATTCTTGTGTCAACCCTGTACTATTGACTTTAAATTCAAAGGGATATTACATAAGTCAAAAAAGCAACTCAATTTATCAATATCAGTAAAGCTTCTTTTCTTATACTCTATAGTAAATTTACATAAGGCTGTCAATTAAAAACTTTCATATATTCCTACATGTTAGAAAAACATGTCAAATCATTATTTATTGTAAGTTTCCGTTTTAGCTTCTCTTATCTGTGTCGCTGGATCACAAATAAGCCTTCTATCCCTCAATGATATCTCCAAATGTCGTGCTTTTAGGTATGATTGTCTAATGACAGTACATGAATAGACTCCATTATTATCAGATTTTACAGAATTTTTGTCAGTTCTCACCCATGGTGATACTGCATTTTGCTGTTCTGGAATTAGAACCCTCTTGTGACCCCTCTTCCCCAAGGAAGGCAGGCCCACTCCTGTACATGCAGTTTCATGTTCGATTGCTCCCTGGTGGCAAATTTGCAATGCAGGAAGCCCAGAGAATATCTTCTTAATTTGGGTAAAGTAATGCATGACATCCACATAAAGTTTATTTCAATTCAGTTCAGTTCAGTTGTTCAGTCGTGTCCGACTCTTTGTAACCCCATGAACCACAGCACGCCAGGCCTCCCTGTCCATAACCAACTCCCGGAGTCCACCCAAACCCATATCCACTGAGTCAGTGTTACCATCCAACCATCTGATCCTCTGTCGTCCCCTTCTCCTCCTGTCCTCAATCTTTCCCAACATCAGGGTCTTTTCAAATGAGTCAGCTCTTTGTGTCAGGTGGCCAAAGTACTGGAGTTTCAGCTTCAACATCAGTCCTTCCAATGAACACCCAGGATTGATCTCCCTTAGGATGGACTGGTTGGATCTCCTTGCAGTCCAAGGGACTTTCAAGAGTCTTCTCCAACACCACAGTTCAAAAGCATCAATTTTTCGGTGCTCAGCTTTCTTTATAGTCCAGCACTCATGTCCATATATGACCACTGGAAAAACCATAGCCTTGACTAGACGGACCTTTGTTGGCAAAGTAATGTCTCTGCTTTTGAATATGCTGTCTAGGTTGGTCATAACTTTTCTTCCAAGGAGTAAGCATCTTTTAATTTCATGGCGGCAGTCACCATCTGCAGTGATTTAGGAGCCCCCCAAAATAAAGTCAGCCACTGTTTCCACTGTTTCCCCATCTATTTGTCATGAAGTGATGGGACCAGATGCCATGATCTTCGTTTTCTGAATGTTGAGCTTTAAGCCAACTTTTTCACTCTCCTCTTTCACTGTCATCAAGAGGCTCTTTAGTTCCTCTTCACTTTCTGCCATAAGGGTGGTGTCATCTGCATCTCTGAGGTTATTGATATTTCTTCCAGCAATCTTGATTCCAGCTTGTGGTTCTTCCTGTGCAGCGTTTCTCATGATGTACTCTGTGTATAAGTTAAATAAGCAGGGTGACAATATACAGCCTTGACAAACTCTTTTTCCTATTTGGAACCAGTCTGTTGTTCCATGTCCAGTTCTAACTGTTGCTTCCTGACCTGCATACAGGTTTCTCAAGAGGCAGGTCAGATGGTCTGGTATTCCCATCTCTTGAAGAATTTTCCACAGTTTATTGTGATCCACACAGTCAAGGCTTTGGCATAGTCAATAATGCAGAAATAGACGTTTTTCTGGAACTCTCTTGCTTTTTTGATGATCCAGCGGATATTGGCAATTTGATCTCTGGTTCCTCTGCCTTTTCTCAAACCAGCTTGAACATCAGGAAATTCATGGTTAAATAACCATGGCTGAGGTCTGACTTGGAGAATTTTGAGCATTACTTTACTAGCGTGTGAGATGAGTACAATTGTGCAGTAGTTTGAGCATTCTTTGGTGTTGCCTTTCTTTGGGATTGGAATGAAAACTGACCTTTTCCAGTCCTGTGGCCACTGCTGAGTTTTCCAAATTTGCTGGCATATTGAGTACAGCACTTTCACAGCATCATCTTTCAGGATTTGAAATAGCTCAACTGAAATTCCATCACCTCCACTAGCTTTGTTCGTAGTGATGCTTCCTAAGGCCTAAAGTTTATTTGTCTATTTCTTAATCTCTTATTTCATATTTCTTTTGTTTATTTTGGAATTGTATCTCATCTGAAAAATCTGCACTGTTTGAGACAGGAAGTTTATTAAATCATCTATTTAAATATATTTTCCTACTTATTTCCAAATCAGCTAGGAATATCTGGGGCTAGGAATATCTCTAGGTCTCCTGGAAAACAATATATTATATTTAAGACTTTGGTTTTAAAAAAATGTTTATATGGGACCTCATACATCCTATACTGTCTAGACAATTATAATTCTAAGCTGTGAAATTTTGAATAAGAATAAGAAGACATATATCCACATGAAAGCTTATGCATGAATTTCATAACAGCATTATTCATAATAGTAAAAAGATGAAACATCCAAATGTCTATCAGCTTATGAACAAACAAAATGGTATATCATCTATAGAGTTAAGAATTATTAGTCAATAAAAGGAATGAAGTACTTTACATGCTACAACATGGATGAACCTTGAAAGCATTATATCAAGAGAAAGAAACCGGTCACGAAAAGGCCGCATATTGTATGATTCTATTTGTCTGAATTGTGCAGAATAGGTAATTCCATAGAGACAAACATACATTAGTGGTTTCTGGGGGTGAGAAGGAAGGGAAAATGAGGCGTGGTTGCTAATGCGTTTGTGATGAAAATAATCTGGAATTAAGTTGTGATGATACTTGCACAACTTTGTGAATATGCTCAAATCCACTGAACTATACACTTTAAGTGGGTGAATATTATGATATATGGATTATATTTGAATGAATCTGTTCTTGATGTATAAAGAATTATTAAAAATGACCTTTTGAAGCTATCAATAGTGTTTTTTATGGTCTTTATTCAGTTCAGTTCAGTTGCTCAGTCGTTTCCGACTCGTTGCGACTGCATGAACCACAGCACACCAGGCCTCCCTGTCCATCGCCGCCTCCCTGTCCATCATTAACTCCTGGGGTCCACTCAGACCCATGTCCATTGAGTCGGTGATGCCATCCAACCATCTCATCCTCTGTCGTCCCCTTCTCCTCCTACCCTCAATCTTTCCCAGCATCAGGGTCTTTTCAAATGAGTCAGTTCTTAACACCAGGGGGCCAAAGTATTGGAGTTTAAGCTTCAGCATCAGTCCTTCCAAAGAACACCCAAGACTGATCTCCTTTAGGATGGACTGGTTGGATCTCCTTGCAGTCCAAGGGACTCTCAAGAGTCTTCTCCAACACCATAGTTCAAAAGCATCAATTCTTTGACGCTCAGCTTTCTTTATAGTCCAGCTCTCACATCCATACATGACCACTGGAAAAACCATAGCCTTGACTAGACGGACCTTTGTTGACAAACTAATGTCTCTGCTTTTTCAATATGCTGTCTAGATTGGTCCTAACTTTCCTTCAAAGGAGTAAGCATCTTTATTAGCAGTGCCCAAAAAGCAGCCCTACCCCCATCTTTACCAATAAGCTATGGGTATGTTTTACTTATTTTTCATGAAACAATTATTTTTGAGTCTTAAATGTTCTAACTGGACTAGTAGACAAAAGATTTGGATTTTTCCATTGCAGAATCGACCACTTATGAGCTATGTAACTTTGGGCCAAGCCTGGACCTCAATTTGCTCATCTGTAAAAATGGAAATTTTTACAATTGTTGACCATCACCAGATGGTCAACACTGAAATCAGATTGATTATATTCTTTGCAGCCAAAGATGGAGTCAGCAAAAACAAGACCATAGCTGACTATGGCTCAGATCATGAAATCCTTATTGCCAAATTCAGACTTAAATTGGAGAAAGTAAGGAAACCCACTAGACCCTTCAGGTATGACCTAAATCAAATCCCTTATGATTATACAGTGGAAGTGAAAAATAGATTTATCATATCATATCTAGATATGATAGAGTGCCTGATGGACTATGGACGGAGGTTCGTGACATTGTACAGGAGACAGGGATCAAGACCATCCCCATGGAAAAGAAATGCAGAAAAGCAAAATGGCTGTGTGGGCAAGGCTTACAAATAGCTGTGAAAAGAAGAGAAGTGAAAAGCAAAGGAGAAAAGGAAAGATATAAGCATCTGAATGCAGAGTTCCAAAGAACAGAAAGGAGAGATAAGAAAGCCTTCCTCAGCAATCAATGCAAAGAAATGAGGAAAACAACAGAATGGGAAAGACTAGAGGTCTCTTCAAGAAAATTAGAGGTAACAAGGAAACATTTCATGCAAAGATCGGCTCGATAAAGGACAGAAATGGTATGGACCTAACAGAAGCAGAAGATATTAAGAAGAGATGGCAAGAATACACAGAAGAACTGTACAAAAAAGATCTTCACAACCAAGATAATCATGATGGTATGATCACTCACCTGGAGCCAGACATCCTGGAATGTGAAGTCAAATGGCATTAGAAAGCATCACTACGAATAGAGCTAGTGGAGGTAATGGAATTCCAGTAGAGCTATTTCAAATCCTGAAAGATGATGCTGTGAAAGTGCTGCACTCAATATGCCAGCAAATTTGGAAAACTCAGCAGTGGCCACAGGACTGGAAAAGGTCAGTTTTCATTCCAATCCCAAAGAAAGGCAATGCCAAAAAAATGCTCAAACTACCACACAATTGTACTCATCTCACACGCTAGTAAAGTAATGCTCAAAATTCTCCAAGCCAGGCTTCAGCAGTATGTGAACCGTGAACTTCCAGATGTTCAAGCTGTTTTAAGAAAAAGCCGAGGAACCAGAAATCAAATTGCCAAAATTCTCTGGATCATTGAAAAAGCAAGAGAGTTCCAGAAAAACATCTATTTCTGCATTATTGACTATGCCAAAGCCTTTGACTGTGTGGATCACAATAAACTGTGGAAAATTCTTCAAGAGATGGAAATACCAGACCACCTGACCTGGCCCTTGAGAAACCTATATGCAAGTCAGGAGGCAACAATTAGAACTGGACATGGAACTACAGACTGGTTCCAAACAGGAAAAGGAGTACGTCAAAGCTGTATATTGTCACCCTGCTTATTTATCTTACATGCAGAGTACATCATGAGAAACGCTGGGCTGGAAGAATCACAAGCTGGAATCAAGATTGCCGGGAGAAATATCAATAACCTCAGAGATGCAGATGACACCACCCTTATGGCAGAAAGTGAAGAGGAACTAAAGAGCCTCTTGATGAAAGTGAAAGAGGAGAATGAAAAAGTTGGCTTAAAGCTCAACATTCAGAAAACGAAGATCATGGCATCTGGTCCCATCACTTCATGGGAAATAGATGGGAAACAGTGGAAACAGTGTCAGACTTTATTTTTTTGGGCTCCAAAATCACTGCAGATGGTGACTGCAGCCATGAAATTAAAAGACGCTTACTCCTTGAAAGAAAAGTTATGACCAACCTAGGTACCATATTGATAAGCAGAGACATTACTTTGCCAACTAAGGTCCATTTAGTCAAGGCTATGGTTTTTCCAGTGGTCATGAATGGATGTGAGAGTTGGACTGTGAAGAAGGCTGAGCGCCGAAGAATTGATGCTTTTCAACTGTGGTGTTGGAGAAGACTCTTGAGAGTCCCCTAGACTGCAAGGAGATCCAACCAGTCCAGTCTAAAGGAAATCGGTCCTGGGTGTTCTTTGGAAGGAATGATGCTAAAGCTGGAACTACAATACTTTGGCTACCTCATGTGAAGTGTTAACTCATTGGAAACAAGACTCTGGAGCTAGGAGGGATTGGGGGCAGGAGGAGAAGGGGACAACCGAGGATGAGATGGCTGGATGGCATCACTGACTCAATGGACATGAGTTTGAGTAAACTCCGGGAGTTGGTGATTGGCAGGGAGGCCTGGCGTTCTGCGATTCATGGGGTCGCCAAGAGTCCGACACGACTGAACCACTGAATTGAACAGAAAAATGCAATGGATTTGATGACTGATTCACTGCAGACCATCTCGAACCTTCCTCACTCTCAGAAGTTCCCTTCCCAAACCCACTTCCACCTCCTTCCACTGGCATTGCCTTTGTCTTTCACAAGGGAAATACAAGCCAACAGATAGCCCCTCTCCTAACCCCCCCTTCCCCAGGCGTTGTCTCCTTTCCATCTTCCTTCCTTCTTTCCTGTTGAAAGGGCAGCGGGACTCTTTTCCTTTAGGCAGTTCTTTCACTTGTGCTTTGGGACCCACCTCACCCACCTTTTCACCCACCATGACACCAGCAGTATTAACCCTTCTCTGTCCCAGCTGGATCCTTCCCAACAGCTTCTAAAGTTGCTCAAGCCTCTGCTATTATCCAAATAAAACACGGGGCTCACAGGATTGCTGGTGTTTCTAGTTACCAGCTAAAGTTGGGCTACTGTTGGGCAATAATGGAGCCATAGACCACAGTTTATAATTCACATTGTTGGCCAGGTTTGAAATTAGGTTTTTCTTGGCCATTCACAACTATTTGCATTAATCCAAATTTTATGCATTGGTACTCATGCTTTTATGTTTCCCTCTTTCATATAGTATGGACATATGTGGATGATTCTTTATCACTAGACTATGAGCTCATGAGGACAGATCCTGTGTCTGTATCCTCAGTGCTGAGCAGAATTAAGAGCTCAGTAAATATTTGTTGAATAAATGAATGAAATTCTGTAAGACTGAGCCAGCAAAGGACTAGGTATCAGGTCACTTGAAATTAGGATGCTTCATAGATATTAAATATTTTAAAATGTATTGCATACATCATGATATCCAAATGTGAGCATTGAAAATTTTTGATGTTTTTATTTAGGCCATGGAAGCAGGACTCTCAGAAGTGAAAAGTGAGTTACAGTCACGTGATGATCTCTTGAGAATTATAGAAATGGAACGATTGCAGTTGCACAGAGAACTGTTAAAACTAGGAGAGTCCCAAAGTACTCAAGAAAACAAGAAAAGGTATATTGTTATATTCAGCAACCTGAGAAGAACTGTTCAAAACATTATGCTTAAATATTTTGAGAGTTTTGTGTTTGAAGTTGGAATTAAAAGTCTGTTTTGTGTTATTATGCTATTAATTATTAGGTAATATTAGATATTAAAAATAAAAGTAGTGATTATTTTATCTTCAAAATCAATGTTTTTACTTACCTGGAATATTATAGCATGTTCTGATATTATGGATACTTATGAAGTCAGAGACTTTCTTAGAACTTTTATTCTTCAGAATATTGTATGAATAATAGTATAGAGCTAATATTTAATTATCAGTGTTTATAAATAAGATTTACTACATGTTTTTCAAATGTTTTTATGTTGATGGCCTTAAGCTTCAACTTTTCACTTATAAATGTTTTATTTATTTTGGCCTCCAAACTCATCACCTTGTCAGTTCCATTAAGAGTTTTGTTAGAGCAGATGTTTTTTCCTCTTTTAAAGTCAGGAATTATGTACCATATAACCACAAAGGAAATGGCACTGCTGAGGATTATTAAATGTTTATGTTTGTGAATAAGACATGTTCTAACTATTCCCTGCTCTTCCAATTCTCAGTAGACCTTGAGTCCTTCTCACATCTGAAGGCTAATGCCAGATCAGTGATAGGACTTCAGAAACAGAATAGCCAAACGATGGTAGATATTTAGTGAAAGATGATTACACTGATTTAATCTGTTAGTTGCTCAGTCATGTCCAACTCCTTTTGACCCCATAGACTGTAGCCCACCAGGCTCCTCTGACCATGGGATTCTCCAGGTAGAGTACTGGAGTGGGTTGCCATGCCCTCCTCCAGGGGATCTCCCTGACCCAGGGATCAAACTGGGGTCTCCCACATTGCAGGCAGGTTCTTTACTATCTGAGCCACCAAGGGAAGCATTATTTTTTCAAAGCTGTAGGGCCTGCTAGCTTTCCTTTGAGGTTTCAAATGGCAAATTAATATTCCCCAAAGTAACCTCTTGTCCATCTAACCAATAGTGGTAGAATGCATGTTAGCCAGTATGAGCTTTAGAGTGGTCAGATATACAAGCTATATGTCATCACCACTGATCATTAATAAATCCACTGGAAATATATCATGTGCAAGACACTGTTCCGGTGTGGTGAGTTGGTGAACAATGTCTTCACATATGGAATGTATATGCCTAAAGACATAAGAAATTTCCTAGAAGAGCAAACCATTCAGCCCAGGTCTAGCTTTGGTTTATGAAGAGCATTGTAGGTATTTTCTCTGGAGCTCTATCTCACACAGTCAATTTTTAATTCCAGACATGGCCAACATTCCTTGAATATATGATTTAATCTAAAATCTTGCAGTTCTTTGCATATGTGGCCAATACCTATGCCTGCTTACCATTTTCTGTTTGAGCTGGTATACATTCTGGTCTCCACACTACATCTTTCTCATTTGGAGATAGTCTTCAGTTCTAGTGTTCTGAGATTCGATGAAAAATAGGTGTTTACCTTTTAACAGCTTCTATTGTATTTTAGACTTCGGGCATAGTCTTCTCAGCCTTCATCTTTCCCATTGACAATTTCTAACCCTTTTAGTTTGTTTTCATTTGAACATGATTCTGTCCTCTTTTATTTTTTTTTTTTAAATTCTTTTTTTTTTTTTTAATTTTTTTAAATTCCGTTTCTTTTTTACAGTTGTATTAGGGTGAAGCAGCCAAGGCTACTGAGTGTAAATACACAATAGTTTTATAACAGTAGCATTGTAATGTTTTTATTTATTTTCAAAACTTTTCTCATTAATGCCAAGATTTTGTTAGCTTTTTCTTTTCTTTACTTATAGAAGCATCTTGGGCTGAGATGTTCTGAGAGTTATTAAAAATAATTCCTACCTTCCCTTCTTACATGATAAATGACAGTTCCTTTATGTCTTTATGTTAACATGATTATTATTTTCTTCTTGAGCTTGTCCACATTGAAGCTTGATGTTTGTTCCACTCACTCACTGAAATTTAAGATCATTATGAGGTTTTTACCATTCAGTTCAGCATTCCACTCCCTGAATTGCTTAGAAAGAATTAAAAATAGGAAATTTCATTTTTCACCATTTTAAAATCATAGTAAAGAAGACAAATTTAAGACTGACCCTAAAATAATGTTTTAGGAGAAGATTGGATAAAATGCCCACAATACATTACTGAGGGGAAACAAAAGGGGCCTGAAAAGTAGTGTGTACAGTACATGCTAATGGTATGGGGGACATGTGTTTATACACATGTGCATAGACAAAAAAGACAGTCTACACAAAAACGCTAACAGTGGTTTCTCCTAGATGGCAACTTATAGCAGTATATAGACTCTGATAAACTCTGTTTTCTACAGAGTTAACATGTATGTTTGATAACCAAAAAAAAAGTAGTCTAGTCCAGACACATGCACCTCAAGGATATCACTATTAATTTATACCTCTAATTTTTTAAACTTTTTATTTTATATTGGAGTATAGCCAGCTAACAATATTGTGATAGTTTCAGGTGGACAGGAATGGGACTCAGCCATACATAAACATGTATCTGTATATACTCTGCTATATTAAAATGGATAGCCAACAAGATTCTACTGTATAGGACAGGAACTCTGCCTGAATGGGAGGAGAGTATGGGGGAGAATGGATACATGTATAATTTATACATTTTAAAAGACCCCTTTATTTTCGATCTTTTCATTAGTTATTTCTCTCGTCTCTCAGATTTTGCTTTGTTTGTATGTGTGCTTAAGTTTCTGATTTGTGGAACTATTTTAAAAGCTCTTTGGAAATCTAAAATCATGCTCAGTTACAGGTAGGTACATTCCTCAAAACCCCAGACACTATCAGGTTAGCCCAGCAATAGTGCAAAGCATGCTATGTTTCTTGCATGGTTATCCGTATTTTTTAAAAGTTTTTTTTTTAAATTAATTTATTTATTTTAATTGGAGGCTTATTACCTTACAATATAGTAGTGGCTTTTGCCAAACATTGACATGAATCAGCCACAGGTGTACATGTGTTCCCCATCTAGAACCCCCCTCGCACCTCCCTCCCCATTCTATCCCTCAGGGTCATCCCAGTGCACCAGCCCTGAGCGCCCTGTCTCATGCATTGAACCTGGACCAGTGATCCGCTTCACATATGATAATATACACATTTCAGCACTACCCTCTCAAATCATCCCATCCTCACCTTCTCCCAGAGTCCAAAAGACTGTTCTTTACATCTGTGTCTCTTTTGCTGTCTCACATATAGGGTCATTGTTACCATCTTTCTAAATTCCATATATATGTGTTAGTATACCACATCGGTGTTTTTCTCTCTGACTTATTTCACTCTGTATAATAAGCTCCAGTTTCATCCACCTCATTAGAACTGATTCAAATGCATTCTTTTTACTGGCTGAGTAATATTACATTGTGCATATGTACCGCAACTTTCTTATCCATTCATCTGCCGATGGCTATGTAGGTTGCTTCGAGTCCTGGCTATTGTAAACAGTGTTGCGATGAACATTGGGGTACACGTGTCTCTTTCAATTCTGGTTTCCTCGGTGTGTATGCCCAGCAGTGGGATTGCTGGATCATCAGTCAGTTCAGTTCAGTCGCTCAGTCGTGTCCAACTCTTTGCGACTCCATAAATTGCAGCACGCCAGGCCTCCCTGTCCATCACCATCTCCTGGAGTTCACTCAGACTCACATCCATCGAGTCAGTGATGCCATCCAGCCATCTCATCATTTCGTCCCCTTCTCCTCCTGCCCCCAATCCCTTGCAGCATAAGAGTCTTTTCCAATGAGTCAACTCTTCGCATCAGGTGGCCAAAGTACTGGAGTTTCAGCTTTAGCATCATTCCTTCCAAAGAATACCCAGGGCTGATCTCCTTCAGAATGGACTGGTTGGATCTCCTTGCAGTCCAAGGGACTCTCAAGAGTCTTCTCAACACCACAGTTCAAAAGCATCAATTCTTTGGCGCTCAGCTTTCTTCACAGTCCAACTCTCACATTCATACATGACCACAGGAAAAACCATAGCCTTGACTAAATGGAACTTAGTTGGCAAAGTAATGTCTCTGCTTTTGAATATGCTATCTAGGTTGGTCATAACTTTCCTTCCAAGGAGTAAGCATCTTTTAATTTCATGGCTGCAGTCACCATCTGCAGTGATTTTGGAGCCCAAAAAAATTAAGTCTGACACTGTTTCCACTGTTTCCCCATCTATTTCCCATGAAGTGATGGGACCAGATGCTATGATCTTCGTTTTCTGAATGTTGAGCTTTAAGCCAACTTTTTCACTCTCCTCTTTCATTTTCATCAAGAGGCTTTTTAGTTCCTCTTCACTTTCTGCCATAAGGGTGGTGTCATCTGCATATCTGAGGTTATCATATTTCTCCCGGCAATCTTGATTCCAGCTTGTGTTTCTTCCAGCACAACGTTTCTCATGATGTACTCTGCATATAAGTTAAATAAGCAAGGGGACAATATACAGCCTTGACGTACTCCTTTTCCGATTTGGAACCAGTCTGTAGTTCCATGTCCCGTTCTAACTGTTGCTTCCTGACCTGCATACAGGTTTCTCAAGAGGCAGGTCAGATGGTCTGGTATGCCCATCTCTTTCAGAATTTTCCACAGTTTATTGTGATCCGCACAGTCAAAGGCTTTGGCATAGTCAATAATGCAGAAATAGATGTTTTTCTGGACCTCTCTTGCTTTTTTTGATGATCCAGCGAATGTTGGCAGTTTGATCTCTGGTTCCTCTGCCTTTTTTTAAACCAGCTTGAACATCTGGAAGTGTACTGCTGAAGCCTGGCTTGGAGAATTTTGAGCATTACTTCACTAGCGTGTGAGATGAGTACAATTGTGCAGTGGTTTGAGCATTCTTTGGCATTGCCTTTCTTTGGGATTGGAATGAAAACTGACCTTTTCCAGTCCTATGGCCCCTGCTGAGTTTTGCAAATATGCTGGCATATTGAGTGCAGCGCTTTCACAGCATCATCTTTCAGGATTTGAAACAGAGCAACTGGAATTCCATCACCTCCACTAGCTCTGTTCGTAGTGATGCTTTCTAATGCCATTTGACTTCACATTCCAGGATGTCTGGCTCTAGGTGAGTGATCATACCATCGTGATTATCTTGGTCATGCAGATCTTTTTTGTACAGTTCTCCTGTGTATTCTTGCCACCTCTTCTTAATATCTTCTGCTTCTGTTAGGTCCATACCATTTCTGTCCTTTATCGAGCCCATCTTTGTATGAAGTGTTTCCTTGTTACCTCTAATTTTCTTGAAGAGATCTCTAGTCTTTCCCACTCTGTTGTTTTCCTCTATTTCCTTTCAGCAATCCAAGTCTATTCCCCAACCAGTAAAGCTGAAGAAGCTGAAGCTGAAGCTGAACGGTTCTATGAAGACCTACAAGACCTTTTAGAACTAACACCCAAAAAAGATGTCCTTTTCATTATAGCAGGCTGGAATGCAAAAGTAGGAAGTCGAGAAACACGTGGAGTAACAGGCAAATTTGGCCTTGGAATACAGAATGAAGCAGGGCAAAGGCTAATAGAGTTTGGCCAAGAGAACTGCATTGGTCATAGCAAACACCCTCTTCCAACAACACAAGAGAAGACTCTACACATGGACATCACCAGATGGTACACCGAAATCAGATTGATTATATTCTTTGCAGCCGAAGATGGAGAAGCTCTATACAGTCAACAAAAACAAGACCCGGAGCTGACTGTGGCTCAGAACATGAACTCCTTATTGCCAAATTCAGACTGAAATTGAACAAAGTAGGGAAAACCACTAGACCATTCAGGTATGACCTAAATCAAATCCCTTATGATTATACAGTGGAAGTGAGAAATAGATTTAAGGGACTAGATATGATAGAGTGCCTGATGACTATGGACGGAGGTTCGTGACATTGTACAGGAGACAGGGATCAAGACCATACCCATGGAAAAGAAATACAAAAATGGCTGTCTGGGGAGGCCTTACAAATAGCTGTGAAAAGAAGAGAAGCAAAAAGCAAGGAGAAAAAGGAAAGATATAAGCATCTGAATGCAGAGTTCCAAAGAAGAGCAAGAAGAGATAAGAAAGCCTTCCTCAGCGATCAATGCAAAGAAATAGAGGAAAATGACAGAATGGAAATCATATGGCAGTTCTATTTCCAGTTTTTTAAGGAATCTCCACGCTGTTCTCCATAGTGGCTGTACTAGTTTGCATTCCCACCAACAGTGTAAGAGGGTTCCTTTTCCTCTGCACCCTCTCCAGCACTTATTGTTTGTAGACTTTTTGATAGCAGCTCTTCTGACCAGTGTGAGACGGTACCTCGTTGTGGTTTTGATTTGCATTTCTCTGATAATGAGTGATGTTGAGCATCTTGTCATGTGTTTGTTAGCCATCTGCATGTCTTCTTTGGAGAAATGTCTGTTTAGTTCTTTGGCAGCATGGTTATCTTTTTTTTTTGTAAATAATAAACTTTCTTTTGTAAATCATGTTATTTAGTTTCAGAGCATGGTTATCTTTATTTTTCATGTTTCAATGATTTTTTATTTTACTAATCTCCTTGATATGGACATGAACATTACCTGTTTCTAGTTCTCCAAATTTCCTGTGGAAAGTGTACTTTTCATACTAGTTCCTGCCTTTCCTCTCCAGTGCCCATATGTGGTTGCTATTCCATTTTATAAATTGAGCAGCTGAAGAATAGACTATTTGAGCTTTCTGTGGGTAGACTGTCAGATTTAATGATTTTGGATCACTTTTATGGAGTACTTGCTCCCCTCGGACATATCCTGACATAGCTCCTTTCCACAATGTAGAAGCAGGTCAGGTGTATTTCCTTTTTTATACTGGCTCCCAAGCTATTTTATTATATGAAACAGTCTTTTTCTTCTTATACAAAAATCTTATCTACATATGCAAATTGAGTATTCAGCCAATATTTAATGTATAATTGAAATTCCATATTAATTACAGTGTTTTATTTTCACTAACACTATTATTTGCACTCAGTTAAATATGTAAATACTTATGGGACCTGAGTGTATTAGAACTTTCCATGTGTGTAACTAGAAATGTCTCCAGCAGATTAATAATCTGTCTCTGCAGCCTACAATGGCCTAAATTAACAATGTAATCATAACAGTTTATCAAGTTTAATTTTTATTCATTTTAATTTGTAGACTTGAATCATCTTATTCACCATCTATTAAAGAATCAGAAAAAAAAAGGAAAGAGCTATTTTCGGTGACCCCAGATCAATCAGATCATGAAAAAGAGTTGGACAAGGTATGGCAAATAAGGAGCTCCATTCTTCCAGGCAGATCTGAAATCTTTGAATACAAAGGGGAAAAGATTCTTCCCTCTCACTGCCTTCTTCCTCCTGCTGTTGATGTATTTTCTCCTAAGACAATAACCTACCAAGCTGCTAATTCTGACACTTCTCAGTACGCAGCTGTGGGGAGCACAGACTCAGGTCACCCACCAGTGCTGCTGGGACACTGCTCATGACAGGTAGAGGGCCGAGGCTCAGTGAAAGGCAGCTAGTGGCAAGAGCGATAGCTCAGCCAGGCACTCAGCCACATGCCAGGTGCATAAACGAGGAAGTTGCCTGTGCCGGTTGCTCAAGGTCCTGTTTCTAGGATGGGGCTGGACTAATTAGTCCTACCTCATAAGGTCATGGGTCTTCCCTTGTGGCTCAGCTGGTAAAGAATCCGCCTGCAATGCAGGAGACCTGGGTTCGATTCCTGGTTTGAGAAGATCCTCTGGAGAAGGGAAAGGCTACCTACTCCAGCGTTCTGGCCTGGGAATTTCATAGACTGTATAGTCCATGGGGTCGCAAAGAGTCAGACATGACTTAGCAACTTTGATTTCACTTCAGTTCACTTCATAAGGTCATGATGAAGAGTAAATGAGCTAATACTAGCTGCTACTTAAACAACTCTTGGGCTTCCCTGGTGGCTCAGAGGGTAAAGAATCTGCTTGCAATGCAGGCGACTCTGGTTCGATCTCTAGGTCAGGAAGATGCCCTGAAGCAAGGAATGGCTATCCACTCCAGGGTTCTCGCCTGGAGAATTCCATGGAATGAGGAGCCCGGGGAGCCCTGGTCCATGGAGGTGCAAAGAGCTGGACACAACTGAGCAACTAACATTAAGCTGTTCTTGCCATGTGCCAAAAGCTGTTCTAAGGGCTTAGCAAAACCTAATTCTTACATTCCTCACAACCGTCTGATAAAGCGAAAGTCGCTCAGTCATGTCCGACTTTTTGTGAGCCCATGGACTAAACAGTACATGGAATTCTCTAGGCCAGAATACTGGAGTGGGTAACCGTTCCCTTCTCCAGGGGATCTTCCCAACCCAGGAATTGAACTTGGGTCTTCTGCATTGCAGGCAGATTCTTTACCAACTGAGCTACCAGGGAAGCCCTCCCATCTGATAAAGTAGGTACTAATACTGTCCTCTTTTATATTTAAGGAAACTAAACCACAGAGAAGGTCAGTAATTTCCACCAATATTATAGCTATTAAGCGGCAGAGGCCAGATGTGAATCCAGGCAATCTGGCTCTAGAGTTCATACTCTTCCTTTAAGTTAAAATCCAGAAAATAATGCAAGTAAAGTGCTTAGAACATGGCCTCCCTAGCTCAGGGGAAGCACCTAATAGATGTTCGCTGCTGTTTCTGTTGGTTACACTGAACATGTGGCAAGTACTTTGCCAGCAGCTGGGAACAGGAGTATGGATAAGACCTGGACACTGCCCTGGAAGACCCTGTGGGTTTCAACTCTCCTTCTCTTCTTCCTCTAGTAAAATTCCAAAGTAGCTTTTTTTCCCCATAAGTTTATCATGGCTGCTGCTCACTTCCCTATTCTTTAGGTTTAAGGATTACACAGCATATTCATTATTGTATAGTCTAAACAATAGTTAAAAGTAGGAAAAACCTGGGCATGGCTTTGAATTATCATCCAGTGCCCAGTGCCTGAACACAATGAGGGAGAAGAAATATTTAGCAACCAAATCAATATTAACCCTGAGGGCTCCCATAATTGTATAGGGTCATAAATTCTGTTGTTTGTATAAATTGAACAAACATTTATTGAGTATCTAGTAGGATCCCTGGTGGTTCAGCTGGTAAAGAATCCACCAACAATGCGGGAGACCTTGGGGATCAAATGCGGGTTTGATCCCTGGGTTGGTAGGAGAAGGCTGCCCCCTCCAGTATCCTGGCCTAGAGAATTCCATGGACTGTCGTCCATGGGCTCGAAGAGAGCCGGACATGACTGAGTGACTTTCACTTCACTTCAGGACTAGTGCTATTCTGCGTATTTCTCAGGAAATACAATAATGTAAAAGACAAGTCCCATCTCCTGAAAAATTGACTATGAGGCAACTATTAATTATAAAAAAGTTGTTATGAATTAATGAACATTTTTCTTATGTTTTTCACATAATCTCCTGGAACTGATTTTACTGATATTTTAAAATATTTGTAAAACTATTCTTTACTGGAGACTCCAGTGAATACCTTATGATAAAAGGTTGATTAAAGCCTCCCAAAGTATAGTTATGCTGTTCTTAACCTTACAGATTTAGGTAGAGTAATACAGCTTAGTGACAGATGGAATCTACTGGTTCTGCCTAGTTTTGGTATGGAGGGAGAGAATGCCAGGCACAAATCTCTGCACAGGCTCTGGGAGACCTCTAGATGACACATTGCTGTGCAGAAAAGCTAGCAAATAAATTGTGTATAAATAGCTATAGTTTCCAGGAAGTGTTTGGAGAGAGCATTTCATTCTATAATAAAACCAACAATAGCCATATATTATGACTCTTGCAAGTATTTTATTTTTCTCTTTTTTCAATATAGAATGATTTTTAGTCACTAATTTTGTGATAAAATTGACATTTTTAATAAAGCCAAAAGTCATTTAGAGCTAGGTAAATTAAACTCATTTAAAGAGTTTTGAATTATAACATGCTTTAATATCTAAATGTTGTGAAAATAATAAAAAAAAATACCTTACTCCTTCTTCATGGTAGTATATTCATTTTTTCCCACATTTTAGAAGTGCTATTTTAAGAACATGTTAAGCTACATCAGTTCAGTTCAGTTGCTCAGTCGCGTCTGACTCTTTGTGACCCCATGGACTGCAGCACGCCAGGCTTCCCTGTCCGTAAACATCTCCTGGAGCTTACTCAAACTGATGTCCATGGAGTCAGTGATGCCATCCAACTGTTTCATCCTCTGTTGTCTCCTTCTCCTCCTGCCTTCCATCTTTCCCAGCATCAGGGTCTTTTCTAAGGAGTCAGTTCTTCGCATCAGGTAGTCAAAGTATTGGAGTTTCAGCTTCAACATCAGTCCTTCCAATGAATATTCAGGACTAATTTCCTTTAGGATGGACTGGTTGGATCTCCTTACAGTCCAAGGGACTCTCAAGAGTCTTCTCCAACACCACAATTCCAAAGCATCAGTTCTTCAGTGCTCAGCTTTCTTAATTGTCCAACTCTCACATCCATACATGACTACTGGAAAAACCATAACTTTGACTAGATGAACCTTTGTCAGAAAAGTAATGTCTCAGCTTTTTAATATGCTGTCTAGGTTGGTCATAGCTTTTCTTCCAGTGAGTAAGCATCTTTTAATTTCATGGCTGCAATCACCATCTGCAGTGATCTGGAGCCCCAAAAATAAAGTCTGTCACTGTTTCCATTGTTTCCCCATCTATTTGCCATGAAGTGATGGGACCAGATACCATAATCTTAGTTTTCTGAATGTTGAGCTTTAAGCAAACTTTTTCACTCTCCTCATTCTCTTTCATCAAGAGGCTCTTTCGTTCCTCTTCACTTTCTGCCATAAAGGTGGTGTCATCTGCATATCTGAGATTATTGATATTTCTCCTGGCAATCGTGATTCTAGCTTGTGCTTAATGCAGTGCGATATTTCACTTGATGTGCTCTGCATAAAAGTTAAATAAACAGGATGACAATATACAGCCTTAATGTACTCCTTTACCAATTTAAAACCAGTCTGTTGTTCCATGTCCGGTTCTAATTGTTGCTTCTTGACCTGCATACAGATTTCTCAGGAGGCAGGTCAGGTGATCTGGTATTCCCATTACTTTACGAATTTTCCACAGTTTGTTATGATCCACACAGTCGAAGGCTTTGGCATAGTCGGTAAAGCAGAAGTTAATGTTTCTCTGTAACTCTCTAGCTTTTTTGATGATCCAGCGGATGTTGGCAATTTGATCTCTGGTTCCTCTGCCCTTTCTAAATCCAGCTTGAACATCTGGAAGTTCACTGTTCATGTACTGTAGAAGCCTTGGTTGGAGAATTTTGAGCATTACTTTGCTAGTGTGTGAGATGAGTGCAATTGTGCAGTAGTTTGAACATTCTTGCATTGCCTTTCTTTGGGATTGGAATGAAAACTGACCTTTTCCAGTCCTGTGGCCCTTGTTGAGTTTTCCAAATTTGCTGGCATATTGAGGGCAGCATTTTAACAGCATCATCTTTTAGTGTTTGAAATAGCTCAACTGGCATTCCATCACCTCCACTAGCTTTGTTCGTAGTGATGCTTCCTACGGCCCACTTGACTTCACAATCTAAGATGTCTGACTCCAGGTGGGTGATCACACCATCGTGGTTATCTGGGTCATGAAGATCTTTTTTGTATACTTCTTCAGTGTATTCTACATCCGAAGGATGCTCGTAAAATCCAATTGAGACACATTATAGAACAACCCCAGTGTTCATCAGATAAATTGTAAGGGAAAAAATTGGAGAGAGGAAATGGGAGACAAAACAAGATGTGTAATACTGTCCTGGGATGAGCATGCTTGTACTTCAGCCTCCTAGTCTATGCTTCTGCTCTTACGACTGGGTAATTTAGACCCAGCCAGTTCCTTCCCTGAGAGTCTTTTTTTTTTTTCGTTTTTTCATTTGTTTTTTTAAATGATGGAGTTAGACCACATGATTTCCAAGGTTACATCCAACTCTGAAATTCTAAAAATGTTAGTGTAAAGAATAGATCCAGGTGAGAGATTGGTGGTATGAAGCCTGAAGCTGGACCACCTGCCTTCCTGACCTAAGTACTTTCCATGTTAGGTCATCCCACTCTGGCTTTTTTCCAATGTGGGAACCACATTCCAGGGCTCTACTCAGACAAGTTACATAGCACAGTGTAATTGGACTGCCTGTTACCAGGAATGTGACTTATGAACAGTTACATACGTTGATTTTCTATCTAATCTGGAAAATAGGGATTGTGGGGATTAAGTAAAATGATGTATGTAGAGTATTGAGAGAACACACGCATGCAGGCACAAAGAGAGGCTTTAAAAATATAGGAGCTGGTCTCAATACGTGCACCACATTTAGATCTCTATTCAAACAAATAAATTTGAAAAACATTTATCACACCTCTAATACAAATATAAATTTGATACTGCCTGGGTATTATATGATATTGAAGAGTTGTTAATATCTTTAAGACATTATTCTGGTTATGTTTGAAGAGAGAGAGCACACTCTTAATCTTTTAGAGATCATGTCTTGAAATTTTTAAAGAAGAAATGAAAAAAAGTTTTTCAAGTAAGTTCCCTGGTGTAAATTCATATAAATCTCTTTGTGCATGGCCCCTGCTTAACCTGCAGCCTTACTTCTCACAGCGCACTGAGTCCAGCCTCGTCAGGCTGCTTCTGGCTCACCGAGCGTGCCCCTCCCTCTGACCCCTTTCCTTCGCTGCCCTCATTGCCTGGGAGCCCATCCCCACCTCTCTCTTCCCTTGGGCTTCTGTTCACCCCTCAGTGTCAGTCCCAAGCCCCTTCCTCTGGGACCTATCCTGATGCCCACGGGCTGGAGTAAGCACTGCTCCACCACAGGCTGCTGGTACTGGTTGCTGCACTCGGTTGTAACTGTTTATTTTCCTGCTTCCCCTAATGGACTGTGATTTTCTTTTTTTGAGAGCAGTAATTATGTACTTTATCTCAGAACCTCAAGAATCAGAGACAGTGAATTAGAAATGGTGAAGGATTTCTAAGGGCCTCCCAGATGGCTCAGTGGTAAAGAATCTGCCTGCAATGCAGGAGATGCAGGAGACATGGATTTGATCCCTGGGTTGGGAAAACCCCCTGGAGAAGGAAATGGCAACCCGCTCCAGTATTCTTGCCTGGGAAATTCCATGGACAGAGGAGCCTGGAGGCCTGTGGTCCACAGGAGTGCAGATGATTTCTAGGCAGATGAGAGGAGGCTGAACTAAGACAGAGGTAGTAGCAATGGAGAGCAGAGGCAGGACTTAGGAGAGGCTGAAACAGAAGGACCATGTTTCCTACCTGACTTGATTTGGGAGGATGAGGGAGGGGAGGAGTCCAGGATGACCCAGCAGTTTCTACCATGGGAGGTTAAGAATATGAGATCCCACAGGCTAAGAAAAGTGGGTGGCGCTTTTTCATGAACACATGAAGTTTGAAATTATAACATGATTCTGAAAAACACAGTGTTCAGTTACAAATAGTACAGCACAATTTAGTCCAAAAAAAAAAAGCACGGAATTTAGAGCCAACAGTCCTAAGTTCTATACCTCGTTCTTCCAGTTAATAGCTTTATGACTTTGAGCAAGTCCCTTCTCTGAGCCAACTTTTTTCTCCCTAAAAACTGGTTCATCAGTCTTTGGGTGGAAGGTCCAGCACTCCTCCATGGCACCAAGCCCAGAGTGGTGGTTTAATGGGTATAAAGTAAGTTACACAAGACAAGTAAGTTCCACATCTGCTGCACAACACAGTGCAACAGTCAACAGTACGGATAAAGATTTGTTGGAAAGGTAGAAAAGTGTTCTTACCACACACACAAAATTATTAATAAAACCACAAAGGGACACAGAGAAACTTTTAAAGACAACTGTAATGATTATTATGTCTGTGTCCAAACTCACCAGATTTTATCCATGAACTGTGTGCAGTCTTTCATATACCAAGTATACGTCAGTGAAGCTAGGGGGAAAGTGCTAGATAAAACGTTCCCTACCTTCCTGTCAAAGTAGTCATCAAAGTGTATTAGTAGTTGGTGATGACTTGTATACAATAGGAAGTAGAAGTGAAAAAGAAATTTTGAAAGTGGAAGGAAAAAGTAAATGAATCATTATTGTAAGTATCTTTTAAATTCAGCATTGATCAGAAAAGGGGGGTAAGGTGGGGCCTGCCTAAGTTTAAGGTAGGATAGAAAGACAGCATATGGCCAGTGAACCCTTTCAGCTGCCTTCTGAAGGATTTCTTGCTGTTTTCTGGAAAATATCTGCTGCAGATAAGAAGTCATCTCTATCAGGAGGAAGAGTACCACAGCTCTGAGCAGGAAAGAATGAGGAATGAAATCTCTGACCTGACACAGGAGCTTCATCAGAAGGAGATCACTATAGCAACTGTCATGAAGAAAGCTGCCCTTCTGGAAAGACAGTTAAAAATGGAGTTAGAGATAAAAGAGAAAATGCTATCGAAACAACAGGTATGCACGGGGCAGGAGCGCCTGTCCAGGTCACCTTTGTTCAGTGCAGAGAGTCACCTTCCTTATTGATTACGGAAAGCGTTCTATTTCTTCTATGGTTTCTGAGTCTAGCAGCACAGAAATGCCTTGTGGAGTCACATAACACCTTGGTGAGATAGCGCAAAGTGTCATCAACCAAAAACCAGGGAAGCAAGTGACAGCACATGATAATTTCTGTAAATCTCAGACTATCATTTTCTTATGACCCATGTGATCACCCCCAGCAGTAGCAGCATGCAGTAGTCACAGATTGCTTCCTGAATTTGTTTTCCTTAGTTCTCGTCAATTAACATTTTTAACTTAAGAAGGGCTTTTGCTCCAGCTTTTTGTGGACACTTCTCATTCCCATTTCATATCTTTATTTTAGAATTTTGAAAAATGGATATTGAAAATGAAGATTAGCTCATATAAACTGAATATTCACTTAATGCATATAGCATGGTTCATGGGGAAAAAACAGCAATTATAACATCCTACTGCATGTGGATTCAGATACTGCAAGTGACTTCTAAGTCTTCCCTTCCTTCTTCCCTCCCCTCCTATTTATTTTGAAATTCCCTCAATCCTGTGGTGGTGGTGGTGGTTTAGTCATTTAGTTGTGTCCAATTCTTTGCGACCCTATGCACTGTAGCCCACCAGGCTCCTCTGTCCGTTACCCCAAATATAGTTTTTGAGAGCACCATTCAATAATTTTCTAGATCTATGACAATTACTGGGGCTTCCCTGGTGGCTCAGATGGTAAAGAATCTGCCTGCAATGTGAGAGACCCAGGTTTGATCCCTGGGTTGGGAAGATCCCCTGGAGAAGGGAATGGCAACCCACTCCAGTATTCTTCCCTTGAGAATTCCATGGACAGAGGAACCTGGTGGGCTACAGTCCATGCAAAAAGTCAATAACAGGGCTATTTAAATACGATGTATTGTAAAAATAAGAAAATATTCTGGCTTTGCCCTCTTATAAGCCTTAAACTGTGATTAACCTGTAAAATACACAGGAAAATTACATAGATGGGATGATAGCATTGGCTGCACTGTATAGGAAATGATATTTTACAGGTGTTAACAGTGGAAAATCCCATGGATGGAGGAGCCTAGAAGGCTGCAGTCCATTGGGTCGCTGAGGGTCAGACATGACTGAGCGACTTCCCTTTCACTTTTCACTTTCATGCATTAGAGAAGGAAATGGCAACCCACTCCAGTGTTCTTGCCTGGAGAATCCCAGGGATGGGGGAGCCTGGTGGGCTGCCGTCTCTGGGGTCGCACAGAGTCGGACACGACTGAAGCAACTTAGCAGCAGCAGCAGCAGCAAGTGATCAAGGTGGTTGGATTATGAATGGTTTTCATTTTAACCTATATACTCTTCTATATTTTTAGACTTTTGTCAAGGAGAATATATTTTGTAATTTACAAAAGTAAATCTTTTTAAGGAAGGTGCTTTATGTAGAAATGAGCCCTAGATAAATAAAAGGGCAGATGCTGTGTCTAAGTACTGTCAAGTAGAAGAAATTAGGGAGAAAATAAATTAGGAGACAAAATGCAGTAGTCACAAAAAAAAGAAGGAAATTTGGCAGGAGTATCAGGAAGAACAAAACAACATGAAATCATGTTTGCATGTTGTAAAAATTTATCAGGTAATGAAGAAACTTAATGGACAGTGTTATTCAAACATGTTTTTAAAATTGTGATTTTTTTCTGGTGATAATTTGCATACCATAAAAAAACAGAAGTGAGAAATTGAATTGGGGAATGGGAAAGGGTAACCAATCAGTATAGTTTGTTTTTAATTTGGCAGCAACCAGGAAAGGAGGGTGCAGTGGGGCCCGCCGAAGATCAGAGAACTGAATGAGAACACCGGTTTATGATGAGCCTGCCTAAGTGTATCCCTTTGCTACTCTTAGAAAATACTTATATTAACAAAGTAAAATTGATTTTCATAGAATTGTGGGCTCTTATTATGAATTTTACATTCACTTTTAACTACTAATCTCCTTTCAGATGTTGGATACGAGGTACAAAGCTGTCAGGACGGAAAACACACACCTGAAAGGCATGATGGGAGACCTGGACCCCGGACGGTACATGGTAATGTGCTGACGCCGCTCCGTAGCTTGAGCAGAGGGCTTCCTCCTTGGCCAGATACTGTTTACTGAACGCCTCCCGCCTGTCAGGCGTGCCGGAGTCGGGCTGACAAAGTATCTCGTACTTGGATGGAATTTACTTTTATCTGCAGGCTGGACCAATTGAATTTCTGGTTTTCTCCTTGTTCTTTTCTTGAACTGGGCTCAATTCAAATTATTTCCTCAAACGTATATTACGGTCCTTGCCTTTGCGTCTGGACTGCTACACCCCGCATGGCCCGACTGCCGTCAGCTCCGCTTGATGCCCTGCCCCTGAGACTCCGGTCAGGACAGGTAGTTCCAGCCGCACTTGGGCCGATTTGTCTCTTGGCTTGTTACTCCCCCCCAGATGGGGAACAAGGACCGAGTGGTGCCTTATTAACGTGTCACCAGTACCTCCCAGCGTCAGGGGGACAGTCTTCAGTGAATGTTGGTTGAATAAAAAGAAGAATGGGTCAGTGAACGATTGAGGGCTGACCTTGTGGTTTTTAACTGGGGCCTTTACAAGGCTTACACAAGACGACTTACACAGGTTGTGTGCCTTTCTTTTCAGTTGTTTAATACAACAGTTGAGGTTTGGTTTTTTACATGTGAAATAGGAGAACCTTTATTTATTGAGCTAATAAAATATCATAGTTACTTGTTTATCATTTATTTGTTTTGAGTAAAAATTCTGAGATGAAATAATTTTCTGCCAGTGCAGGGAATGCAGGGGATCCAAGTAAGGCGATTGCTTAACCTGGCCTCTGGTTCCTCACTGTAAAGTGATGAAGTTGGATTAGGCATTCTCCATGGTCCTTTCTTAAGTCAGGATACTGTCTTTCTTTCTTTGTCCGTATTTTTATTTTTGAATTTTTAATTGAAGTATAGTTGGTTTACAATATTATGTAAGTTACAGGTATACTACTTAGTGACTCACAATTTTTAAGGTTATTCTCTATTTATAGTTATTATAAAATATTGGCTATATTCCCTGTGTTGTACAATATATCCTCATAATTTATTTTATACATAATAATTTATACCTCTTAATTCCCTCCTGCTCTCTCTATATCTGTGAATCTCTTTTTTGTTATGTTCACTGTTTGTTATATTTTTTATATTATACATAGAAGGGTGTCATACAGTATTTGTCTTTCTCTGACCTATTTCTCTTGGCATAATACCCTTCAAGTCCATCCATGTTGTTGCACATGGCAAAATTTCATTCTTTTTATGTCTAAGTAGTATTCCATTGTGTGCGTGTGTGTGTGTGTGTGTGTGTGTGTGTGTGTGTGTGTGTCTACGTACCACACCATCATTATCTATTCATCTGTTGATGGACACTTAGGTTACTTCCATATCTTGTCAACTGTAAATAATGTTGCTATGAACATTGGGGTGTTTGTATCTTTTTGAACCATGTTTTTGTTTTTTTCAGATATTTATATACCCGTGAGTGAAATTGCTGGGTCATAAGATAGTTCTATCTTAAGTTTTTTTGAGAAACTTCTTTACTGTTTTCCACAGTGGCTGCATCAATTTGCATTCCCATCAACTGTATGAGGATTTCATTTTCTCCATGTTCTCACCAACTTGGTTATTTGTATTCTTTTTGATGATAGCCATTCTGACAGGTGTGAGGTGATCATCTCATTGTGGTTTCAATTTGCATTTCTCTGATGATTAAGAATGTTGAGCAATATCTCTTGTGCCTGTAAGCCACCTGAATGTTCTCCTTGGAAAATATCTATTCAGTTTAATCTATTTTTTAATTGGGTTGTTTGTTTTTTTGATGTTGAGTGTATGAGATGTTTACATACTATTGATATTAACCCCTACTGATCATATCATTTGCAAATATTTCCTTGTGTTCAGTCAGTCAGTTCAGTCGCTCAGTCATGTCCTATTCTTTGTGACCCCATAAATTGCAGCACACCAGGCCTCCCTGTCCATCACCAACTCCTAGAGTTCACTCAGACTCATGTTCCTCGAGTTGGTGATGCCATCCAGCCATCTCATCCTCTGTCATCCCCTTCTCCTCCTGCCCCCAATCTCTCCCAGCATCAGAGTCTTTTCCAATGAGTCAACTCTTTGCATCAGGTGGCCAAAGTATTGGAGTTTCAGCTTCAGCATCAGTCCTTCCAAAGAACACCCAGGACTGATCTCCTTTAGAATGGACTGGTTGGATCTCCTTGCAGTCCAAGGGACTCTCAAGAGTCTTCTCCAACACCACAGTTCAAAAGCATCAGTTCTTCGGAGCTCGGCTTTCTTCACAGTCCATCTCTCACATTCATACATGACTACTGGAAAACCATAGCCTTGAATAGACAGACCTTTGTTGGCAAAGTAATGTCTCTGCTTTTGAATATGCTAATCTAGGTTGGTCATAACGTTCCTTCCAAGGAGTAAGCATCTTTTAATTTCATGGCTGCAGTCACCATCTGCAGTGATTTTGGAGCCCCCCAAAATAAAGTCTGTCACTGTTTCCCCATCTATTTCCCATGAAGTGGTGGGACCAGATACCATGATCTTCGTTTTCTGAATGTTGAGCTTTAAGCCAACTTTTTCACTCTGCTCTTTCATTTTCATCAAGAGGCTTTTTAGTTCCTCTTCACTTTCTGCCATAAGGGTGGTGTCATCTGTATATCTGAGGTTATTGATATATCTCCCAGCAATCTTGATTCCAGCTTGTGGTTCTTCCAGCCCAGCTTTCTCATGATGTACCCTGCATAGAAGTTAAATAAGCAGGGTGACAATATACAGCCTTGACGTACTCCTTTTCCTATTTGGAACCAGTCTGTTGTTCCATGTCCAATTCTAACTGTTGCTTCCTGACCTGCATATAGGTTTCTCAAGAGGCAGGTCAGGTGGTCTGGTATGCCCATCTCTTTCAGAATTTTCCACAGTTTATTGTGATCCACCCAGTCAAAGGCTTTGGCATAGTCAATGAAGCAGAAATAGATATTTTTCTGGAACTCTCTTGCTTTTTCGATGATCCAGCAGATGTTGGCAATTTGATCTCTGGTTCCTCTACCTTTTCTAAAACCAGCTTGAACATCTGGAAGTTCACGGTTCACATATTGCTGAAGCCTGGCTTGGAGAATTTTGAGCATTTCTTTACTCTAGCGTGTGAGATGAGTGCAATTGTGTGGTAGTTTGAGCATTCTTTGGCATTGCCTCTCTTTGGGATTTGAATGAAAACTGACCTTTTCCAGTCCTGTGGTCACTGCTGAGTTTTCCAGATTTGCTGGCAGTATGTTGTCTTTTCAATTTGTCATTCAGTTCAGTTCAGTTTAGTCACTCAGTCGTGTCCGACTCTTTGCGACCCCATGAATTGCAGCACACCAGGCCTCCCTGTCCATTACCATCTCCTGGAGTTCACTCAGACTCACGTTCATCGAGTCCGTGATGCCATCCAGCCGTCTCATCCTCTGTCGTCCCCTTCTCCTCCTGCCCCCAATCCTTCCCAGCATCAGAGTCTTTTCCAATGAGTCAGCTCTTTGCATGAGGTGGCCAAAGTACTGGAGCTTCAGCTTTAGCATCATTCCTTCCAAAGAAATCCCAGGGCTGATCTCCAGAATGGACTGGTTGGATCTCCTTGCAGTCCAAGGGACTCTCAAGAGTCTTCTCCAACACCGCAGTTCAAAAGCATCAATCCTTCAGCGCTCAGCTTTCTTCACAGTCCAACTCTCACATCCATAACGTGACCACAGGAAAAACCATAGCCTTGACTAGATGGACCTTAGTCGACAAAGTAATGTCTCTGCTTTTGAAAATGGTATCTAGGTTGGTCATAACTTTTCTTCCAAGGAGTTTCCTTTTAATTAGGTCACATTTGTTTATTTTTGCTTTTATTTGTTTTGCTTCAGGAGATAGATGCAAAAAATATCACTATAATTTGCATCAAAGAGTTCTGTGTGATGACTGTATTTCTGTGATAGTATGTCCTTAATTCTCCTAATAGTCCACAATCTAGCCTCAAAGAATAGAATCACCCTGGAAGCTTTCTGCATTCTTCTTTGCACTTTGTTATGGATCCTGTGATTGGAGTATGTGCTGTGCTATGCTTAGTCACTCAGTTGTGTCTGACTCTTTGGACCCCGTGGACTGTACCTCACCAGGCTCCTCTGTCCATGGGGATTCTCCGGGCAGGAATACTGGAGTGGGTTGCCATGCCCTCCTCCAGGGGATCTTCCCAACCCAGGGATCAAATCCAGGTCTCCCTCACTGCAGGCAGAATCTTTACCGCCTGAGCCACCAGGGAAGCCCCATTGGAGTATAGATAAAAATAAGGGATGTGTGATTCCCCTGTCTGTTCCAGAAAGTCTATGTGATGCAAGGACTGTTTTTCCTAAATTGCATACACAAAAAAGTTAAATTGGATTCTGCCTTCATCTATGTCTTTCTTCTCTCTCTCTCTCTCTCAAAAAAAGTGGTTTTTGTGTTATTTTTCAGAATCTCAGTCTGAATGTCTGTAGTTGTGCGTTCGGCTTCATTACAGCCCCCACTAAGCCACTTCACTCTGACTGCTGTCGGCATTTGGCTCTATTTGCTTATTTGTTTTCAATTTTTCAAGCAATAAAACACAGAAAGATGTGTAGAGAAGCTGCTAATTATCCCTGTGTCCATCCCCAATCCCAGTTTGGACTCCAGAGATCCTCAATGCTAACCAACTACTGTATTGCATTCTATAAAACATTTTCCTTGCTTGTGCAAACACTTAGATGGGATGGGTTGAGTGTTCTTTTACAGAAATACATGTATAACATTTACATTGGGCCTTCCCTGGTGGCTCAGTGGTAAAGAATCCGCCTGCCAGTGCAGGAGATGTAGGAGACTCAGGTCTGATCTCTGGGTTGGGAAGATCCCCTGGAGGAGGGCATAGCACTCACTCAAGTATTCTTTTTTTTTTAATGGTTTACTCAAATTTTATTATTATTTTTTTATTTTACAATATTATATTGGTTTTGCCATACATCAACATGAATCCGCTATGGGTGTACACGTGTTCCCCATCCTGAACCCCCCTCCCACCTCCCTTCCTATACCATCCCTCTAGGTCATCCCAGTGCACCAGCCCCAAGCATCCTGTATCATGCATCGAACCTGGACTGGTGATTCGTTTCACATATGATATTATACATGTTTCAGTGCCATTCTCCCAAATCATCCCACCCTTGCCCTCCCCCACTCCAGTATTCTTGCCTGGAGAATCCCATGGACAGAGGAGCCTCTCAGGCTACAGTCCATGGGGTCGCAAAAGAGATAGACCAAGTGATTAGATGATGACAGTAACACACAACTAAGGGATTAGATGATTACAATAACAACAATATATACATTATTCTAAACTGCCTTTTGACTATATATCATGGACATCTCTACAAGTCAGTAGAGAAACATCTTTTATTTTTCTTAATTTTTCAGAAAAAAAACCATATATACTCATGTAAAATACATATACATTTTAATGAATTGAAGCATAACTCATATACCAGTGATTTTATTGAGTGTTGTCACTCTTTTTCTCATTTCTCCCCTTCCCTCCATTTCTCCAGCCACCTTACAACCGATCCATTAGATAACGTGTTAACTCTTCGGTATGCATTGTTTTATGTTTTTTCATGTGTGTGCGTGCGTGTGTGTGTGTGTGTGTGTGTGTGTGTGTGTGTGTAGTCATATACCTATTCAGGGGTTTTAACTTTTTTAAAAAATAGATTGCATTTTGTACACCTCTGTGTCTTATATCCTTTGTTAATCCTTCTAAGTCAGCAGGTTTAGGTCTTATCTGATTATATATAGTAGCTTAAGAATATCCCATGATTTTCATGAAAAAATTCAGCTATTTTTCTAGAATTACAGTTGGGGTTAGGGGTACTGACTCCATGCAGTCAAAAGTCTGAAGCTAACTTTACAGCCAGCCTTCCTCCATATCTGAGGATTCAACCAATTGCAGATGTATAGTGCTGCAGTGCATATTAGGACAAATGAAAAAACCTGTGTACAAATCCACACAGTTCAAACTCATGTTGTTCAGGGGTTAACTGTAATTCATTCATAATTAACAACTCTATCTATCTCTAGATTTTTACACAGATATACAATACTGTGAAAAACATCTTGGAATAGCTTCCTGAGAATGCAATTGCTGATTCATAGGATTTGTATCTTTTAATTTTAAAATGTTTATTGTCAAATCATATTTCTACCATCTCTGTAAGAGAGTAACCTTTTCTTTCATCCTTACTGGCAATAGGTGTTATTGCTCTTTTAAATTTTTGCTCACTTGATGGGTGTAAAGTGATTTCTCAATAGTCTTTTAATTTACATTTCCCTGACTGCAGAGGGCATATTTTTGCATATTTATTGGCAATATACTATGACTTAGTTATATTTTTTGATCATTTTTCTTGGGCAAAGCTTAAACTCATTTTATTGGGGCTTTCTTTTTTTCTTGTCAGTTTATAACAGCATTTTTCTAATTTGTTGTTTCTAACTTTTATATCTGTCCTATGAAATGTTTTAAACTTTTATTTGTCAAACATGTACAATTTTTTGTTTATAGCTCCTGAATTTCCTTCCTTGTGTAACATGGTTCTTCTAACTTCTGGACAATATGTATAATTTCTTCAAAGATTTTTATATTTTTCATCTAAATCTTTAATTCATTTGAATTACACTTTTGCATATAATATAAAATAGGAATCCAGTTAAAGATTTTTATAATAAATGTTAGGCTCAATTAATCCAGTTTCTCCTGATAATTTCCTGTTGGATTCTATTT